>NC_041386.1:29501598-29517147 GCF_002162155.2 Triticum dicoccoides | reverse complement strand
AGTAGTTTGTACGTATAAAGTGCATTGCCATTTGTCGTTTAATGCTAAATTGATTATGGCCCAACGAGGTAACTTTCTAGCCCAAAGGCCCAAACATGGGAAAGCACCGCTTGAGCCTTGATCGCTAGTTGTAGACATCAGAAAAGATCAGCCGTGAGATGGAGCAGTTACTTTCCTATCGATCTACCCTCCTCGTAATTTCCTTCTAGGCGTTCTGGAGGTTCCGTATCGCCCTGTGCCGCCGCCCCTCGCTTCTCGATAGGGAAGACTGGCAGATGGCACTCCACTTCGCGGGGATTGAATCCATGAGAGTCCATGAGACAATGACAGCGTGTGTGCTTTACCAGTATCATACAACAACAGATCAAAGTCAACTTCAAGGAATCAAGGTATGTCACCGCTGTATCGTAATTTTAGTAATTTTTTGCTTCCTTTGAAGAAAATAGTTCATTCTAATTTAGAAATCTAGTGTCGCTCTTCTGTTTATTTTTTCAATGATTGGATTCCCTTTTTCAAGTCCATTGCTTCCAGCTCAAACATATGTGAAAGTGCAAATTAATTGATAAAAATGTGCCTTTTTTTTCTGTTACCCGGCATATACGTTCTTCGCCCCCATGTCCAAATCCTGGCTCCGCCCCTGCGCCGAGGCAGCGGGCGAGGACGACGCCGTCCTCGAGCGCCGTGCACGCGCCCTGCGCCAGGTCCGGCGTCGTCGGGTGGAGCGCGTCGCCGGCGACGCACACGTTCCCCTTGCTGATGCTGGCGAACAGGAGCGAGAGCGGGGAGCGGAACCGCAGCGGCGCGGCGAGCACGTCGCTCATCTCGCTCCTCTCCACGGCCTCCAGCACCTCGGGGCCCACCTTGGCGCCCCTCATCTTGGTCAGCACGAACTGCTTCATCGCCCCGGCGCTCCGGTCCTCCTTGCCGTTGGCATCCGGGGAAGGAGCAGGAGACCAGGTGAAGAACCAGTAGACGTCGGTGTCGCTCCAGGGCACCAAGCCGGCGCGGAAGCCTTCGCCGACGAACTGCAGGATCTTGGGCTCGAAGCCGTGGCCTTCGGGGTACCTGGCGTATCCCCGCGTGGCCGTGCGCCCGGACTCGGACGGCTTTGCGAGCCCAAGCCATTTCGCAACCACTGAGTTGATCCCGTCTCAACCGATCAGCACCTTTACCCGGAGAGTCGAGTCGTCGGCGAGATGGAGGATCTTGGCGCCGTCCTGGTCGTCGATGGAGACGATCTTGGAGGAGTAGCGGACGGTGCCTGGCGGCAGCTCTTCCTCCAGCGCCTGGAGCAGCACGTTACGCTGCACCTGCACGCACCGGACCTCATGGGGTCCCCTGCACCAACATCGATCATAGTGAAAACTCTGCTTTCGCCATTGCACCAAAGAACAGAGTTGAGATCGATCGATATGGTGGTGGATGCATGGATGTCTCCTCACAGTTTTCCGTTCACCCGGAGATCCATTTCCCGCGCTATTTCTCCCGTAGACGAAGCCATGACCCGCAACCTGACCAACGAGAGACAGACTCATCATCTCATCACCGGACTGTTGTAAATGTATAGAAAAAACGAGTACAGCATCGATAACATACCCCTGCAGCTGCAGATGTCGGCCCCTCATCTTGTCCCCGACCCCGAGGGCGTCAAGGGCGCGGAAGGCGTTGGTCCACGTGAAGAAGGCGAAGCCGGACGTGCGGCGCTCCGGCGACGACTCCAGCACCACGCTCCGGACGCCCTTCCGGTGGAGTCCCAGAGCGACGGCGAGGCCGGCCAGTCCGGCGCCGGCAATCACAATGTCCTCGGCTGCGTTCTGCTGTTGGATTCCGGCCGCCATTGCTTACGTACCAGCTGGTCGAAGAGTGACCACTATGGTGGTCAGTGTGCGATCGATCGTCAGTATGGTAGTGGGAAGCCGTTGTGAGAAACAAGAGTGAGTGATCAGTACATATATGCTTGCAGTTGCAGGAGCGAAGCAACAGAGAGGGCTTGATTGACGTCATTGCTGATGATGCGGCCGCCGGCTGCGATACCGCGACCGTCCCCAGAACACGCCAGCGACGGACAAACATCAATCTTGAGTGTGGCTTCCTTATTTTAATCATGGATTTTGGGAGCAAGGCGGAGCCGAAAATGATTGATTGATTGGAACCACTGAACCACGGCGGGATGAGCCCATCGATGACATATGCATGCACCCAAATACTCTCTCCGTTCCAAATTACTCGTCGTAGAAATGGATGTATCTAGAACTAAAATACATCTAGATACATCTATACCTGCGACAAGTAATTCAGAACAGAAGGAGTAGTTTGGTTACGACCAAAATCAATGCTACGCCTAATAAAAAGTTTAGGTTATGTTTTACCTAATGGTAATTAGCCAGTTGGCAAATTATGATTGAGATTGCGAGTAGAGGGGAGGAGGGGCCTACCCCTGAAATTAAGGGGGAGGGGCGAAGAGAATTGGTGAAGGAAAGTTACCTAAACTTTTGAAACTTGTTCGAGGGTGTAGGATTGTTGTTTGGTTACCGCTTCACGCCACCCAATGAGTGAGATTTTATAATAATCGGACCCACAAAGAGAAATACATCGGTGCTCTCAGGTCCCAGCACACCCTATGTGCAAAAAATAATTTACTAATTCAGAAAAGTTCAAAAAAATTCCAATCTCTTTTGGAATCAAACACGATCAAGTATTGTACTCGTATAAAAAGATTCGCCGAAGAATGACTTTCATTGCATCCTGTGTCAAAGATTCGAAAAAAGATATATACAAATACCATTCATGCTATATTATCGTCATAAATTTATCTTTTTTGCCTTGAAGTCATTGGGAATCATTTCTTGGCCAAACTTCTTATACAATACTCGATCATATTTGATTCCAAGAAGATTCAAATTTTTTGACTTTTTGAGAATTACTAAATTATTTAGTGTATAATAGAGTGTGTTGGCACTCGAGAGCCCCAAATCCGTGTGTGTCCCACGGACTGCTACTTCTATGTATAAGGGTGTCTTCAAAGCAATGCCTCAAAGTGCCAGTGAAGGTTTGAACGACACGGTACGGACACTTTTTACCCTCTAGTACGATTCACTAAACGTCCCAAATCAATCTGCATATCCATCTTCCAGCAACCCGGAAGAAAATTTGAAGGAGCTTCCTGGAGTCCGAGCACCACGTTGGAGTCCGCTTGGCCCACCGCAGTTAAGTTGCATGTCCTCATACCCCATGTGGTTTATTCTATAGGTCCGCCCGGCTCACCTCTGTTGTTCGGCTCTGATGCTTATTTAAGGGACATGGTTGAATGGCCGACTCATATATCCTGTCCGCGGAAGCATTCGGACACAGTCCAAGGACAGCGTTCGGACACAGCCCAAGGACATATAGTGTGTCTGTTTTAGGGGATAGTGCTGGAGATGTTGTAATACCCTAGTTGTCGCTACCCGAGGCCCTTCCTCCAGCTCCTTTCATCTTGCTGTCATCCGTCGTTGGTGGACATTGCCGGGCAAATGTCAGCGGATGATGGTGATAACATGGCTTTACTCGTTGCTAATCTCCCCCTCGTCGTCCTTCGCCATGTGGCCATGCATGCCATGGTCCATCTGGCATCATGGTTATTGCAACGAGGGGACCTTGACAGCAGAGCGACCCACGCGGCGGTCTGTTGGGAGCGCTCATCAATTGATGTACTTACGACGTGTTTAGTCCGTGATATTTCAGTTGTCTTCTGCTAACACTGGTTTCTGAATATGTTACCTCTGTTTGTTTGGGCTGGCCTGGTTTCAGTTCCTCTGTAATTAGAAATGGACGTTCACAAAAGCCAATACAACTCCTATCGACTGGTACCGAATAACGCCTTGCTTTGCCCCCTTCGGTTCTCCTTGTGTCACCTTGTCCCCTCAGGTTCTCGTGTTGTCCCGCAATGAGCGGCAACTCCGCCGTTCTCCTGCCGACCATCCCGGAACCACTCCTCCACCACAAGCCATGTATAAGCAACACGGGTGATCTCCCTTCGCTGCCCATTCTCCTCCAGCACGAATCCAGAGTAGCAGTGCCGAACCCCCTACATCTCCTCTTCCCTTCCACCTCCCTTGAAATGGCAAACCAAACCTTGCCTGCAGCAAACGAATCATGCAATCACTCAAACCGCCACCTGATATAGGGTACCCTGATTATACTCACTCCGTTCCTAAATATTTGTCTTTTTCGAAATTTCAAATGGACTATCACATACAGACGTATATAGATATGTTTTAAAGTGTAGATTCACTCATTTTGCTCCGTATGTAGTGACTTGTTGAAATCTCTAAAAAGACAAATATTTAGCAACGGAGGGAGTAGTAGTGAATATGTTATGTGACTTCAACCAAACGCCTCCAATGCATGTGTAGCACTGCCTATTCAAGGATATCACATGGTTCTCAAGAATGGCATGTGCAACCTCTACATAGTAGGCTGGATTGGCTATGACTGTTGGTCCTGGTCAGTCAGATGTCGATTTGGATTTGGAGGGTGTAGCAATGGGTGGTATTTCATGTGGTGTCTCCTTCCATTCAACCTGTCCATCAGGCCTTTGTTGGATGGTGCCACAATACCATATACAAGTTTTTCCATGGATGTCGCATAGCAATGTATGGCAGTGTAACACCCACAATGCGGCTATATCTCCTACGTGTCGGGACACGATTTAGAGGCATAGCCGCATGATGGTTTTGTCGCAAGAAGGGTAATCTTCACACAATCTCATGTACTGAAAAAGAAAGAGATAAAGAGTTGGCTTATAATCGCCACTTCACAGAATACATAAATAATTCATACATCATCCAAAGTACAATCAAAGGTCCGACTACGAAACAAAAATAAAGGAAGACGACCCCAAATGCTAGATCCCCGATCGTCCCAACTGGGCTCCACTACTGAACATCAGGAAACGAAACGTAGTAACGACCCAGATCCTTGTCGAACTCCCACTTGAGTTCTGTAGCATCACTTGCACTGGTATCCTCGACACCTGCAACTGTTTGGAAGTATCCGTGAGTCACGAGGACTCGGCAATCTCACACCCGCGAGATCAAGACTATTTAAGCCTATGGGTAGGAGAAGGTAGTGAGGTGGAGCTGCAGCAAGCACTAAGCATATATGGTGGCTAACATACGCAAATAAGAGCGAGAAGAGAAGCAACACAACGGTCGAGAAGTTAGAAATGATCAAGAAGTGATCCTGAAACTACTTACGTTCAAGCATAACACAAGACCGTGTTCACTTCCCGGACCCCACCGAAAAGAGACCATCACGGCTACACACGCGGTTGATTCATTTTAGTTAAGTTAAGTGTCAAGTTCTCTACAATCGGATATTAACAAATTCACATCTGCCACATAACCGCGGGAACGGCTCTCGAAAGTTTATACCCTGCAGGAGTGTCCTAACTTAGCCCATCACAAGCTCTCACGGTCAACGAAGGATATTCCTTCTCCCGGGAAGACCCGGTCAGGCTCGGAATCCCGGTTACAAGACTTTTCGACAATAATAAAACAAGACCAGCAAAGCCGCCCGATGTGTCGACAAATCCCGATAGGAGCCGCACGTATCTCGTTCTCAGGGCACACTGGATAGGTCAAGCTACGAGTAAAACCAGCCCTCAAGTTACCCCGAGGTGGCCCACAGGTTGCCGGGTTCGGACCAACACTCAGAGGAGCACTGGCCCATGGGGTTTAAAATAAAGATGATCCTTGAGTCCGTAGAACCCAAGGGAAAGGTATAGGTGGTAGGTAGGTGTAATGCCCCGTATGTAACTTGCCATATTTGTATTCCAACTCTTGCCATTTTCGGCTCTAAGTTATGATATTCCCTCGTGGTTGGGTTTTGTCTTCGTTTTGCATTTTTTCCATGTCATGCATCTCATATCATGTCATCATGTGCATCGCATTCGCATACGTGTTCGTCTCATGCATCCGAGTATTTTCCCCGTTGTTCGTTTTGCGATCTGACACTCCTATGTCCTCCGGCGCCCCCCATTTGCCTCTTTTCGTGTGCGGGTGTTAAACGTTCTCGGATTGGACCGAGATTTGCCAAACGGCCTTGGTACTCTATCGGTAGACCGCCTGTCAAGTTTCGTGTCATTTGGAGTCCGTTTGTTACTCCAACGGTTAACCGAGGAACCGTATAGGCCTCGTGTGTGTTGCAGCCCAACACCCCTCCAAAGTGGCCCAAAACCCATCTAAACCCCCTCCATCCTCTCGGCCGTTCGATCACGAGCGTGTGCCCGAAAACCGCACCTCATTTGAACTCTCCTAGCCCCCTCTATCTATAAATAGGTCTTCCCCGTTCAAATCGCAGGCGAAACCCTAGGTCGTCTCCACCCCGCCGCCGGACGCGTCCGCCCAACGGTCGGACACGTCTGCCGCGCCACCCGCACCGCTCAGCGCCCGCCACGTGTCCACCGCCCGTCGCCGCCGCGCCGGCCCGCCGAGGCCCGCAGCCGGCCCCCGCGGGCCCAGCCGCCGCCCCGCGCCCGAGTGCTCCGCCGGCCCGCTCGCCGGCCTCCGCCGCCCTGCACCGTCCGGCGACCGGCGACCCCGCGCCCGTCTCCGCTGGAGACCTCGCCGCCCATCGGACCGGCTCCCTCGCTCCGGCCCCCTCCTTCCACAACTCCGGCGAAGCATCTCCGACGAACTTCGTAATCCGCATGCCAGATCTGGATCCAGATCCGCTAGGGTTGACCTCTACTTTCGTTTAAGTCTTTTTCTGCATATTTTTTCTAGCTATGTTCATCAGGCCATATCTCATCATCCGTAGCTCCGTTTTGCGCGTGTGATATATCAAAATGTTCGTTAGGATGTCATCTTCTTTTTGTTCCATTGCACCATGCTTGTTTGAGTCCATCTTGATGCCTAAAATGATGTTGCAAGAGTGCTATATAGTGTTAGTTCCTGTTACTTAGCAGATCTTGAGCATTTGTCATTTTTGCCATGATTATTGTGTGTCTCCTATGAACTTGAGCCCTACATGTGTTTTGGGATATGCCATGCCATCTTTACAGGGGTGTATTCCTTGTATTTTTGTGATCAATGTGGTGACTAGCATAAGCATGCAAAGTAGCTCTCATGATGTTGCTGATTTCAGGGACTTAGAATTTCACTAAGTCTTTTCCCTGATGTTATTTTTATGCCATGTATTCATGTTGCTACAGAGTGATCCATGCTTCTTTTGAGTATGTTAAGTAAGGATGATTTGAGCATATGGTTGTGCTATATCCATCCATGTCTTTGTTTGCATTTATGGAGTACCCTAGCATAACTCAATCTTGCTCTACTTTTGCTATAAAATGTTCCTAACAGATTTTTTACGTGTTAATCAATTTTGCCAAGGTTTTTGTTGTTGATCCATGCATGCTATGAGATTGTTCTTGCCATGGTTAGCTTCTTGAACATGTCTTCTTGCTGGGTGTATGCTTAGTTTGTCATGCAATGCCTTGTGGTGAGTGCATCAAGCTCGCAAACATGCCTACGTAACTCTGTTTTGTCATGCCCAGTTTTCTGCCAAGTCTGAATCTGTTAACGAAACTTGCTATGTTTACATGGGTGCCATCATATCTTTTGATCCTTTTTGGCTTATGGTCAGTAAAGGACTTCTGTTATATGCTTTGAGTAGTTTCATGCCATGCCTTGTGTTGCTATGATCTGATCCTGTAGCATGTTGTTATCTTGCTCTAAACATTGCTTCCTGATGTTAAATCCTGACATGTTATTTCCACCAAGTCTGTGGAGCTGGTATCTTTTGCACTTTTGCCATGCTTGTTTGAACCTGCTATTGTGTGATTTAGCCGTAGCTTAGTGTTCATCTTTTGTCAAGCATCTTGAGTAGATCCCTGCCATGTGCTTTGTTGCTATGTTAGAGTGCAGTAGCTTATTTTCTTGATGCATTTTTTATGGCATCGTGCTGTTAATCGCAGAATTGTACCATTATTGTTTTGCTTGCCATTTGCAAATTGTGCATCCGATTTCGGTGATCTTTATATCGATTTCGACCGAAATCAACTCATCTTTCTAGCGGCACTCTTGGTTTGCCAAGTTGAGGCCTGGTTCAATATTTTCCTTCCAGAGCACGTATATGCATTGCATATTACATCCCGCATATCATGCCATGTTGCTTGCGCATTGCACCGTGGTTGATTGTGGTTCCCTTTGCTTGTGTTCTTGCCTTGGGTAGAGCCGGGAGAAGAGTTCGTGATCGAGGAACCCGTTGAGTACGCTTACGAGGATCAAGCTTACATCAACTCGGAGAACTTTGCAGGCGAGATGACCATACCCTCGAAATCACTTTTATCTTTGCTTGCTAGATTGCTCACTCTATTGCTATGCCTATGCCGCAATACCTACCACATGCTTTATCATGCCTCCCACATTGCCATGTCAAACCTCTAACCCACCTTGTCCTAGCAAACTGTTGTTTGGCTATGTTACCGCTTTGCTCAACCCCTCTTATAGCGTTGCGAGTTGCAGGTGAAGATTCGAGTTTGTTCCTTGTTGTAACATGATTATTGTTGGGATATCATTATTATATCTTGTTTAATTTAATGCACCTATATACTTGGTAAAGGTTGGAAGGCTCGGCCTTATGCCTGGTGTTTTGTTCCACTCTTGCCGCCCTAGTTTCCTTACGCGGTTGGGTTATAATGGAAACTAGGGCGGCAAGAGTGGAACAAAACACTAGGAAAAAGGCCGAGCCTTCCACCCTTTACCAAGTATATAGATGCATTAAAGTAAATAAGAGATAATAATGATATCCTAACAATATCCATGTTCCAACATGGAACAAACTTCAACTTCACCTGCAACTAGCAACGCTATAAGAGGGTCTGAGCAAAAGCGATAACATAGCCAAACAACGGTTTGCTAGGAAGGTGGGTTAGAGGCTTGACATGGCAATATGGGATGCATGATATGACAAGTGGTAGGTAGCGCGACATAGCGATAGAACAAACAACTAGAAAAGCAAAGACAGAAGTGATATCGAGGGTATGGTCATCTTGCCTGCAAAGTTCTCAGAGTTGTCAAAAGCTTGACCCTCGTTAGCATACTCAACAGGTTCCTCGTTCACGTACTCGTCTCCCGGCTCTACCCAAGGCAAGAACACAAGCAATGGAACAACAATCAATCATGGTGCAATGCACAAGCAACATGATGCAATACATGGCATGATATGCAAGATATGATATGCAATGCATATGCATGCTCTGGAAGGAAAAGAATGATCAAGGCATCAACTTGGCAAACCAAGTATGCCGCTGGAAAGGTGAGGTGATTTCGGTTGAAATCGATATAAAGATCACAAACGAATGCACGGTTTGCAAATGACAAGCAATATAAGGATGATGCGAATCTGCGATTAACAACATGATGCCACCTAGAATGCAACAAGAAACTAAGCTACTGCACTCCAACATAGCAACAAAGCATATGGCAATGATGTACAAGAGATGCTTGACAAAACATGAACACTGAGCTACGACTAAATCATAATAGAACAGGTTCAAACAAGCATCGCAAAAGTGCAAAAGATATACGCTTCACAAACTTAGTGAAAATACTAACATGTCAAAAATAATATCAGAAAGAAATGTTTAGATCAAGCAAACAACATGCTACAGAAAAATATCATAGCAAAAAAGGCATGGCATGATTCTTCTAAAAGCATAGAACAAAACTTCCTTACTGAACATGAGCCAAAAAGGCACAGAAGATATGATGGCACCCATGTAAACATAGCAAGTTTTATTAACAGTTTCATACTTGGAAGAAAAACAGAGCATGGCATAAACAGATTTATGATAGCTACTTTGCGAGCTCATGCCACTCACCACAAAGCATTAAATGACAACATAAGCATACCAACAGCAATATGACATGTGCATGAAGCTAACCATGGTAAGATCAAGTTAATAGGATGCATGGGTCATTAGCAACAACCATCACTACTAGGAAAAGGGCTATAGATGAAATTGACACTAATGGCGCACCAGAGAAGTGGTGCACCACTACCATATACTAATGGCACACCATGTGGTGATGCGCCATTAGTGTGGAAGACACTAATTACGCATCAGGCACAAGGTGCGCCACAAGTAACAATTTTTTTTCATCTTTCCAAAGATACTAATGGCGCATCCTGGAAAAGTGTGCCATTAGTAGTTCTAACTAGTAATGGCGCACCAGCTGTGGAGCGCGCCACTACTGTATTTTTTAATTATTTTTTTTGCAAAACTACTAATGGCGCACCGTTGCAAAGTGCGCCATTACTAGTTTAAACTAGTAATGGCGCACTATGCCACGGTGCGCCATTAGTATGTATGTATATATATATATATTACTTTTTTGCAAAACTACTAATGGCGCACGGCCAGGAGGTGCGCCATTAGTATGTTGGGTTACTAATGGCGCATGGCTGTGTGGTGCGCCATTAGTAACCTGGGACCAGCTTGATATTTTGGACAGCCACACCTACACACTCACTTTCCCCACTTCATTCCCTCCACCTCCTTCTCCAAGCTTGTGGGCTGCCTCCTCCTCCTCACCTCATTTGCACCATAGATTTATCAAAATTAAGTGGTGAAATTACCTTTTTTTTGATAGGTAAGTAAGGGGAAAGCTATCTTCATATTGTAGATCTACTTTTTTTCTCCCTAGCTCGCTCCAACAACGTGCACATGCACTTTTTGTGGCCTAGCTAGATCTATGTATGTTTGTGGTGTTGCATATATGTTTGTGTTTGCAGGTACCGGTATTTGAAATGCGATAGTTGCCAATATTTTGTCGGAATGTTGATTCATTTCCGTTTCGGCGAGAATTTTGGCACTATGCATTCTTTTTTGTCCTATTTTTAGGGAAAGTCATGCCAAATTTTTTCTTGGTTCTAAAATATCGTTTTGCTCTACCCCGCAGGCGACCATGGTCCGCACGATGACCTAAGGCATCGTGAATAGGTTTTGAGCTCCGCGAAGGCCGAGATGCTTCAAAAGAACGAGACGGAGATAAGATGTCTGTGTCGAAGATGAAAGCTGAAGAGCCTTATTGCGGACCCGGATTCCGGGCAGGTGCGGGACCACCTGCTCTTGCGTGGTTTCATGGATGGCTATCGGTGGCAAGGTGATGAAGATGACTATGAAGTCGTCCATGGGGGCCAGGCAAGAAATGAGGAAGGGCAGCAAGACAACCATCGCGGCTCGGGCGGGCGAGAAGACGAAGAATCTTCAGGACATGATCACGACGGTGATGTTGTACACAGTCATCATGTAGAAGATACCGGACATGATGATGAGGAAGATGTCGGAGTAGACGAAGGGAATGATCATGAAGATGAAGATGCCGGCAGAGCAGACGGCGATGGACCATCGATGGGCTGGGTGCAGGACCCTCATATTCAAGAGCTGCTTCTCAAGCAGACGGATAACGCAAGAGCTGCCGCCCGAGAGAAAGCCAAGCTGGATCAACTAGAGATAGACGCGGTTACTCCATTGTATGAAGGATGCAGACCCGAGGATACCCGCCTGAAAGTAACGCTCATGGATCTGGAGATGAAGGTAAAACACAAAATGACCGACGCATGCTTCGACGAGAACATGTCATTCTGGCACGAATGTCTTCCCAAGGGGAACAAGTGCCCGACCAGTTTCGAGGAGGCGAAGAAATTCGTGTGTCCTCTAGATTTACCGCACGTGAAATACCATGTGTGCATGAACAACTACATCATTTATCGGGACGAGCACGTGGAGTCTACCATATGTCCGGTGTGCGGCGTCACTCGATATAAGAAGAGGAAGAAAGCTCCTCGAAAAGTGGTGTGGTACTTTTCGATCACTCCTCGTCTGCAGCGGTATTTCGCGGACCCTAAGGTAGCAAAGCTCCTGCATTGGCACGCGGATAGGGAGGATAAGAAGCAAGAAGATGACGCAAATGACCCGGAGATAAATAAAAAAGACAAGATGTTGAGTCACCCTTAGGATGGGAGCCAGTGGCAAGCGTTGAACTTCGAACACCCAGAATTTGGGAAGGATCCAAGGAACATCGTGCTGGGCGCGAGCACCGATGGAGTCAATCCGTTTGGCAGCCAGAGAAGCACACATAGCACCTGGCCTGTGTTTGTGTGGATGTACAACCTTCCCCCCTGGTTGTGCATGAAGAGGAAGTACATTCACATGAGTATGCTAATTGAAGGGCCGAAACAACCAGGGGACGACATCAATCTGTATCTGGGGCTGCTGAAAGAGGAGCTAGACACGCTGTGGAAAACTCCAGCCAATACGTGGGACGCCGCAGAGAAAGAATATTTCCCTATGAGAGCCGCACTGCTCACGACGGTGCACGACTATCTCGGTTACAGATATCTCGCGGGGCAGGTGGTCCACGGATTTTCTGGATGCGTCAGGTGCATGGATGACACAACGTATCGCCAGCTAGATAGAGATCCCGGGTCTTCAAAAACCGTGTTCATGGGACATCGAAGGTGGCTTTGCGACGATGACCCGTGGAGGAAACGCAATGATCTGTTCGATGGTGAAACCGAACCCCGAAGATGCCCGCGTATGAGGAGCGGCGAGGAAATAGACGGGCTGTTGAAAAATTGGAAAGATTGCCCACTGCCGGGAAAGAAGCAAAAGGCGCCAGAGCCGGGAAAGAAGCGAAAGGCGCTAGAGCCGCTGCTGAAGGTATGGAAAACGAGGTCTGTTTTCTGGGACTTACCGTACTGGAAGATCCACCGTGTGCCTCACAGCCTTGATGCCATGCATATCACGAAGAACGTGTGCGAGAGTCTGCTTGGTACCCTGCTCAACACGCCAGAGAGAACCAGATGGACCGAAAGCAAGGGCAGACTTGAAATCAATGGCCATCAGGCAGGAGCTTCACGCTAATGATGATGATGATGATGATGATAATGATGAGGCGAAGCAGGACACAGAAAGTCGTCGCAAAGGCAAAAAGGCCAAGAAGACGGGAAATGACTACCCTCCCGCGTGCTTCACTCTAAGTCAGGAGGAGATCGAGCAGTTTTTCACCTGCCTCGTAGGAGTAAAACTTCCTTACGGTTACGCGGGGAAGATAAGCAGATACCTAGACCCAGCGAAGCAGAAGTTCAGCGGGATGAAGTCTTACGACTGTCACGTGCTGATGACGCAGATACTTCCAGTTGCAATCCATGGGATCATGGACGCGCACGTCCGTGAAATGCTATTTGGCCTATGCAACTTTTTCGACGTCATCTTTCGGAAGTTGGTTGGCATGAGGCAACTCAGAAGGCTACAGGAAGAGATCGTGGTGATACTATGCGAGCTTGAGATGTACTTCCCGCCCGCATTCTTCGACGTTATGGTGCATCTGCTGGTCCATATCGTGGAGGATATCATCCAACTCGGGCCGACGTTCCTGCACAACATGATGCCGTTCGAAAGGATGAATGGTGTCATCAAAGGATACGTTCGCAACATGTCACGTCTAGAGGGAAGCATAGCCAGGGGCTTTCTGACCGAAGAGTGCATCTCCTACTGCACGAATTATCTAGGCATCGAGAACGCCGTTGGTCTGCCCGTCAACAGGCACCTCGGCAGGCTCACTGGATGGGGTCACCATGAGGGTCACCGCAAAATGCATGTCGACTTCGAGGGTCGACTCGCCGACTTTGAAAGAGCAAACCTAGTCGCGCTACAACACATAGATGTGGTCGATCCTTGGGTGGTAGAGCACAAAACCTTTATTGAGAAGACGTACAATGACCGAGGCCAACAGAGGACGGACGGAGATATAATCAAAGAGCACAACTCATGTTTCACGCGTTGGTTCAAGCAGAAGCTTCTGTCGTACCCTTTACATGAGGATTCTTCCGCGGAAGAACAACTCATATTCGCCTTGTCACAGGGCGCCGAACACAACCTGATGACCTATGAGGCGTACGATATTAACGGCTACACATTCTACACCGAGGACAAGGACATGAAGAGCGATGGTTATCAGAACTCCAGGGTAACGATGGAATCCTACACCGGTAACGACAAGGACAGATACTACGGAAGGATCAAGGAGATCTGGGAGCTGAGCTACGCTGGAGAGAAGGTCCCGATGTTCCGTGTTAGATGGGCCAAGAGCGTCCTAAAAGAAGACCGGTATTTCACCACCATGGTTATACCCGAAGCCAAATCCAAGACTGCGGGCGCAAACGTCACCGCGAAAAATGAGCCATGGGTACTAGCTTCCCAAGTGGACTAATGCTTCTTCATTACCGACCCGTTAAAGCCCAGTCGTGTTGTTGTGAGGAGAGGCAAAAGGAAGATCATCGGAATGGATGGAGTAGCCAATGAGCAAGACTTCGACAAGTACGGTGACCCGAAGATCGAACATGACGACGACGATGAAGTAGCAGCATACACCACAAGAAGAAGCAGGACCACCCTACCTAAAGGATGTCTGTTCCACAGAAGAACTCCATTTGCGAAAAAGAAGGGCAAGAAGATTGTGAACAGATAGCTAGCTAAGATCGATTGTATTTAAACCGTAGCCTTCATTTCTCGATTGTATTTCATGGGCACTTTAATTTTGAACTCATGAATATTTTTTAAATTTCATGGACACTCGATCTCGATCCCCCTCCATCTCGATCGCTATCCCACCTCGCCAGATCCGGTCCCCCTCGCCGCCGAGCACCCCCCGCACCCTCTCCCCCGCTCCACCGGCCGCCACCGCCGACCCCCCGCACCCTCTCCCCCGCACCCTCCCCGGCCCGCTCCACCGTCACAAATGAATGCAACTAAAATTGCAAAAAAACAAATTTAAACAAGTTATTACTGTTTTTATAAAAAAATATTACTGTTGTGATTTAAACAAGTTTGAACATATTTAAACACAAATAAATATCAAACAGCATTTTAAATGTTGTTAACATGGCAACAAACTACATATTATTTTTCTACATGAAATTCTGAGCATCTAGCATATGTGACATGTTATATTTGGATGCATGGATAAAAAGATATGTGAAAAGAAAAAAATGCATAAAAACAAAAATTGGGGAGCCTGGGAATCGAACCCAGGACCTCCTGGTGTGTGTGCTGCGTGCTGACCAGTCGGGCTAGTGTGTGTGTTGTGACGGGGATACGGTTAGGGGGAATATAACCTGAGTGCTCGAACTGTAATGAAAACAAAATTCTAATGGGGCACCAGGGGGAGGTGCGCCATTGCTATCGTCGTACTTATGGCGCACTAGGGGGAGGTGCGCCATTGCTATCGTCGTACTTATGGCGCACTAGGGGGAGGTGCGCCATTGCTAACCCTCCCCCCACTCCACCTATTCCCCTCCCTCGCCAGATCCCCACTCGACCTAACTTTGCCCCCTCCGCCCCAACCGTACGCCGCCGCCCCGCCTTGCTCCGCCCCCTCCGTTCGCCGCGCCTGCACGCCGTCGGCGACGCCGCCGCCTCTTCTTCTCCGCCTTCTTCTTCCCTGCATTCCCTGCCTCTCCTTCCCCGTGAAGAAGCCGCCCATCCAGGCCCATATCGGG
>NC_041386.1:29483216-29501402 GCF_002162155.2 Triticum dicoccoides | reverse complement strand
CCCCTTCACCGACCTCGCCGTCCGCGCGCGGCTGTGCCTCCTGGCTGTGGTCTTGCGCAGGCCCCGAGCCCTAGGGTTCTGGCTCCAAGGTGGGTGGCAAGCTCGCCGGCGCAACCCTGGCGCCGTGTACGACCTCGACTACATATTCACAGGTAAGCCCCTCCCCTCTCCTCCCCCTTCCCCTTCCTTCTTCTTCGGGAACAATCAGTCATTCGGGAACAACAAATAGGTTTTTGGTGATAGGTTTTGGTGATAAATCAGTCATTCATGAACCGTGCAGTACCTGGATGAGAACAAGAAGCTGATCCTGGCCATTGTCGACAAGCGGAGCAAGGGGAAGGTGGATAAGTGTGCACGGTGAGCCCGATCTCTGATCTGATCTGGTATCCTTGTGAACTAGTAGCAACTGTGTTGTTGTAGCTGTGCACTCATGATGGAATGCTGCAGTGCTTTATGTAGTTTTTGCTATCTTAGCTCTTATGGTAACATCAGTTAGGAGTAGTGTTAGCGACAACTAGAATATGCTAGGAGTACTATGTTTGGACAATCAAATGTGTTCACAAATGAAATGATCCACATAGTTCTTAATGGTGACAATACTAATTTTAGTATGTTGGTTGAGACCTGAGTTGATTTGTGCTAGTTCTAGGCTGATGAAAAAGTATCCTTCTGATATACACATGATTACTGTGTAGAAAAGTACTAATGTTTCTCGTTCAGTGCACTTCTGATATATATCTGTCAAGGTGTTCGCGGTAGTGCCCAAACAACAGATAATGGGCTGTAGTGCTTTCTATTCTACCTTAGTATGCTGTCACTTAGCATGGAAGATTAATCTGCCCTATGTATGTGTTTAATTATATTCATGGTTGCTTTATGTGTTTGTTGACTATGCAGGTTCCCTGGCTAGGCCTCTGGGTGAGTGCATCATCGGCTCCTGCTGCAGCTGCTCCTGCTGCTTCCAAGGTTTGCTCCTACATGTCCCTTTGAGAGTTTGAGCACTTGAACTGTGGCTTTATTTGCCCCTTGAAGGCTTTTATTGTTACGTTAATAACTTCTATAGTGGCTGCAGCATGTGCTATAAATCCATATTATACTTTAGTTCCAGATTTCTATGCATGCCACCTTGTTGTGATTATTTAGGTTAGTTTAGTTCCAAATGTCTGAAATATACTTATTGTTCAGGGTTGATTGCAAATTAGTTCTGGTGCCTCCAGTGGAGTAGAGTGTGGAGAGCCAAGAAGCTTTATCTCTTTAAATTTAGTTAATTTCCTTACTGGAATTAGGTTGTTGCCTTGATACAGTATTGTACAGTGGCTCTGCCTATGGAAATTTTATTTGATTGTGAGATGATTGGATTTTGAAATGTAGGTATATGGTACTGAACTATAGTACTGCTGTTGTATATAAATGGGCTGTTGTAGAACTGTTCTTCATCTTTACAGTGTTGTTGTATAGAAATATGCTGAATGGGGTCCTGGGAGATGCCGCTGCTGCTTGAGGCCCTTGAGAGGCCCTTCGTGTCGTGATGAATTTGCAGGTACCCCGAGAGGCCCTTGAGTTTGCTGGAATGTCGATTAACTTCTATTCCGGCAAATTCAGGTACTCCATATGTCCTATTTTCAGCAAAGGTCATGCTGAAATTTTCCGTGAATTTTAGCATTACCTTGCTAAAAATCAGACATATGGGGTACTTGCGACTAATGCATGGGCCGGGGTATCTTAGTACTTAGTTAATTAGGATCAACTGCCCTGCCATTCTTACTGCATTAAACCATAGGTGGCAATAGAGCCAAGTGATTAGGCCCAACTTAGAATTCTCCTTAGCATCGATAAACCCTAGATGATAAACCCAACATAGGTGGCAATAGAGCCAAGTGATTAGTGCCAAGTGATTAGGCCTAACCTAGGGTGCCTCGGCATCGATAAACCCTAAATGATGAAAACTTAACTTGGCTTCTATAGGGTGCCTCGGTGTTGATGATAACCTAAATGATGTACGCTTAGGCTTTTAGGGTGCCTCGGAGTCGACAAACCCTAAATGATAAAAGCTTAGCTTTTAGGATGCCTCGGTGTCGACAAACCCTAAATGATGAGACCATGATCTTGTTCCTTGACAATAACCAACTTTTTGACCAAACTTTTTTCCTATTTAGAGCGAAACATGGCCCACAATGATGAGGTCGGCGGTTCGGGCGGCAAGCAATTCTGGGAGCTATCCCAGGAGTTGGAGGAAGAACCTCACCGCTATGAGGACGCCGCGGAAGACACCGATCCTGACTACACAACCCCTAGTGACGTCGGGGATGACACCACTGATGATGGCGTCGCGGATGCCACCACTGATGATGGCGGCGCACACACAGATGGCAGCCAACCGAAGAGGCAACGGAAGGACCGGCGCCCGAACGTGCTCGGCACCGTCAGGAAGGAATTTACTGAAGTGAACTCCGATGGGCATCCGACGGCGCCCAAACACGTAGTCAAGGGGTACTCGGTTCAGCTCGGGTGCATTCTCCGGAGCACTGTCTCGATCAACACCGAGAACCTAAGGCATAAGGACCGAGGGAATTGGCGCAGCCTCCACTTCACGAAGCTGCACGAATGATACAAGTTCCCCGCTGATTTTGCAAACACACGCCTCTCGGGAAATAAAGTGAACGGTGCCGCCCTCACGAGGATGAGCACGGCCCTGTCTACTTGGAAAAGCACGGTGAAAGCAATGATTGACAAAGGTGATAGTTATGAGAAGATCAAGGCGAAATATCCTTTGATGAGCGAAGATGACTACAAGGAGTTCAAGATCAAGTGTGAGAGCCCCGCAACCTCCGAATCAAGTCAGTGGGGGAAAGAAATGCGGCAGTTGAACTTAGGGGTCCACCAACTCGGTCCCGGCGGTCACAGAGTGGCGGAGCCTATATGGGACAAGGAGGACGCGGCACGTGCCGAGCAAGGCCTACCGCCCCGCTTCGAGAAATACCGTGACAAGCAGACCAGGAACTTTCTCAAGGCCCGGTACAAGGAGGACCCGGTAACAAAGGAGCTTACCACGGATCCGAAGACCAAGGCGCTTGAGCTTGTTCTGGTAAAGAATACACCCCCACATAATTAGCTCCATATGGTTGCATTCTAATTAATCCCCAATATTTCTAAATGGTTCACGTTCCTTCCGCAGGAAAAAGAAAGCAGTAGCGTGGGGTCCTCTCAGAGCTCCCCTTTCGACACCCCTTTGAATAGGGCGTTGAACGTAATGAAAAACAAGGATAAGCTCAGTAAGCCGACGTCAGCTGGTCGTGTGGCCGGCAAAGGCTTGTCCACAAAATGGTCGTCATACTATACCGCTGGTGGGCGAAAGGAGAAAAAGACCAGCTCGGAAAGAAAGTCGCGCGAGGTTGAAGCACTCAAGGCGCAAGTGGTGCGGATTCCAGAGATGGTCCAAGAGCAAGTGCAACAACAACTGGGATCGACGCTCACCGGCATTATGCCTACCTTGATTCATGGGATAACGACGTGGATTGCGGGTGGCCAATAGGGGCCGCCCCCGATTCCTAGCTTCACGGCCAGCAACTCGCACAACGCGCAGGCAGCGCCATTGGTGTCTCCGGCGGCGGCGGTATTGGTGTCTCCGGCGGTGGCACCATTGGTGTTTCTGGCGGCGGCGGTATTGGTGTCTCCGACGCCGGCATTGGAGCTTAATGCACCCGGGTGTACGCCGGCCGGTACCTCGCCAGCAAGCAGCCCCTCCGTCAGTTGCACGCCCGCCGTTGGCGGTGCCTCGACATTAGCCGAGCTCGACGCCATCATCACGGTAACTAATTAAGCCTCTTGGCCGAGGACTTCATCTCCTTGCCTTTGACTGGGCATCCCTGACGCCCTACATGTTTTTGCAGGGCGACGCCGATGTTCCGTGCACTCTCATGCACTTCGTGAATGACGAGTTGGTCGATGTCGCCAAGGGAAAAATTGTTCAACCGGGCAACCCCGTGTTCCATGGTAAACCGATGCCACCCACCGTGTATAGGGTTTAACTGGTTCGGGTGCTGCCAGGCTGCGACGAGTTGTTACCTCCGATTCAACCCGCCGGGGCCGACAAAGATGATCTGATGACCCTCACACCTGCCTAAGTTGGCCCCTACTTTGGCCGAAGAGCCAGATTCGTTTGGGGGCGGGGGACACCACCCCAAAGACAACACCGCCAGTCGTGCCGGTGCCAAGCCATGGCAAGACCACCGCAACGCTACCGGACATGCCGGACATCCCTATGGCACAGGATCCGGACATGCATATGGCACAGGATCTGGACAACGACGGCCGTACATTTAGCAACATCGATAAGTACTTTGCCGAACATGGGTACAATGACGAATTATGCGGGCCTCTTTCTCAAGAACCCAACCAAGACGACCGTGGTCTAGCTGGTACGGTGGAGAAACCCAGTTGCAACAGGCGTCGTCTGGCGTTCAGTTCTCAGGAGACGCCTCCAGCTGCCGACTTTACCAAGCCTCAAATAGCCGAGGTGCCAAATATTATCAGCCCCAACACACTCAAGAAGGCAGTCTGTGAGCAGAACTCGGTCCCATTACAATAGAAGAAGAAGGGATGGAAAAGAAAGAGTAACAAGGGTGCGAGCCAGCCGGCACCGAGTACGATCCGTGCTCAGGACGGGCCACCTTCACCTAAGGATATCTCGAGGAGGGTGCATGTGGCGTGTAGGGCGATGCTACCGACAAATATGCTCAATGCTGCAACCGGTGCTATGCGGAGTCTGCATGACAGTGTTCTTTCTTTGGAGAAGCGGCGTCTCAGAGAGAATGATGTGGCATACCTGGTTTTCGTGGCCAAGGTGCCAGAGGGCAAGGGCTTTGTGGATGGCGCCATCGGGGTACGATCGTCCTGCGGTTTGATGACATCTTTGCTATGTTTAACCTTCATCTGCTACACTACACCTTCGTTCGGCTGTTTTCGCTGAGTATGGAGATGCGGATCATTAGAGATAAGACCCCGGCCATCGTGATAGTCGACCCCTTCTACATGCGTGCCAAGCTCTTGGGCAGCGTTGGGGACCGCCAAGTCACGAGTTCACACCTCGAAGGCGTCATTCTAGCAAACCCAGATAAGGATAACTTCCTCATGGCTTACTTTCCCGAGTAAGTCATCCCTTAATCGCCCTGTAACATATGATTTCTTAGATTTCGATCGTTCTTTTTTTCTAACATTCTGTGTTCTGTGCAGTGACACACATTGCACACTCATCCTCTTAAGCCCGAAAATTCCATGGCCACGTATTTCGACCCGAACCATGACTCCAAGATGGACTACACAAATATCAAGAAAGTTCTTGATGATGTTCTCCCCGGCTACGCCAAATCTGGAGGCACCTTCACCAGGCCAGTTCGTAGGTACGACAAGCACGTGTTTGCCCACAATACTAAGTTCTGATGCGTCAAGCAGCCGCCTGGCGGTCAGAAGGATGCCTACTACGCCCTCCATCACATGCGGGCGATCGTAAGGGACCATCATCACCTTCTGCTACCAGATAATCTCAAAGATTGGGCCGCAAGCTTGTCGGCAATCTAGGACGCGGACATCAGACAAGAATTCTTTCGCATCCAGTTGGAGTTTGCGGACATCATCCATCAAGATGTCCTTCATACCTCGGGGTAGTTCTACCTCAGATATCAACCGTCCAACAGGGAGATAGACGGAACGCTACAAATGCAGGCTGACAATGCCCGCGATTTCATGACCATCACGACAGACGGCGGCTTCATCCACGCTACGGTCCCATGAGTTGAGTCGACAGTAGTGATGCTATGTGTAGTTCTGAAACATTGATTGGCTCATGTTGTAATTAAACTTTAATAAACTTGTATGCCTCTTTGGTTTGGACAGTCGTTCAACTTAGATGTAATCGATGTTATTTATTAGTAGGACCATGAATCGTGCTATTAATGTCATGTCTTGCTTTTCTCTCCTGATCCTTTTGTTGCATACTTATATATTTCTTATGTGTGTATTGTCTGTTGTTTGGCTTGTGCATAGAGATGCCGTTGTATGTCGTGTACAAGGGTAAGGTTCCCGGAGTCTACGACGACTGGGAGGAGTGTCGGAGACAGGTTCACCGTTTCAGCGGTAACAGTTACAAAGGGTACACCACTAGGGCGGAGGCGGAATCTAGATACGCGCGCTATCTAGCGGGAGAGAGGAGGGAGCGTTGGAGGAACCGGATGAAGACTAGTTTCATCGCGATGATGCTCATCGTGATGACCGCAGCTCTCTTCTATGTGATGGTAGTTTAGATGATCGATATCGACTTGTAATGTGAAGACAAACTCGATACTCGCGGTCTTTGAGACTTGTAATGTTTTATATTTGTTCGGTCTTTTGAATTCGGAGACTAATATAATGAATTGTATTCGGAGACTAATCTTCTATTGTATTCGATGAATCTGTTGTTGCTGTGTGCTGCTGTCTATATTCTGTCAAATAATATATTTTGTAACCTGTGCAAAAATCAGAAAAGTAAAAAAGAATAAAACCTAATATTCATACTAATGGCACATCACTACAGAGTGCGCCATTAGTATGCCAAAGTATACTAATGGCGCATCACACAACAATGCGCCATTAGTATGCCAAAGCACATGGTTAAATATGGCCCCCTGGGAGGCATACTAATGGTGCATGGTGTTCTATACTAATGGCGCACTGCGTGGTGCGCTATTAGTATACCAGATACTAATGGCGCACCAGTGGTGCGCCATTAGTAAGAAATACTAGTGGCGTGATACTAATGGCGCACCAGTAGTGCGCCATTAGTAGGCAAAATTGGTGCGCCATTAGTAGGCCTTTTCCTAGTAGTGCATTGCAAAATTGATTAACATGTTAACAATCTGCCAGGAATACAATATAAGAAAAGTAGAGCAAGAAAATGACATGCTAGAGCACACCATAATTACAAACAAGGGCATGAATGGATAGATCATAACCACATGTTAAAAACATCCTTACTGAAGTATCTCAAAATAAACATGGATCTCATGGTAGCATCAAGTTTACATGGCATCAAAATAACAGGAGGAAAAGACTTAGCAAAATCCTAAGTGCCTGAAAACAGCGACATTATGGAGCCTACTTTGCATGCTTGTGCTAGTCACCACATAGATCACAAAAATACAAGACTTGCACCCCTGTAAATATGGCATGTTTTAGTTCAAAACACATGTAGATCTCATGCTCATAGAATGCACACATCAAATGCAACAAAAATGGCAAATCACCATGTGCTGCTAAGCACCAGCAGTTAACATTTTATAGCACTCTTGCAACAATGAAAATGGCATCATAATGGCCAGTAACATGCATGGAAATGCCGCTAAAACTAAGATCTCAATGAGATGAACATTTTGACATATCATATGCATGATTGGGAGCACCGAGCACGGAGATGTGACATAATGAAGATGGCATAAAAATATCACAGAAAAATGACTTAGACGAAAATCACCTCCTAGATCTGGATCTAGGGTTTGCACGTAGATCGGGGATTGTCGGAGTCTCGCCGGGGTGGAGGGAGATGGCCGGCCGGAGATCGAGGAGGGGGTGGCCGGACCCAGATCGGCAGCGGGCGGCGGACGACGGGAGGTGGGCGGCGCGCGGCGGCAGCGACGACGAGCGCTGGTGGCGGTGGGGACTGGTGGCGGCGCCGGCGGAAGAGCTCGGCGGCCGGCTCGCGGGCGCGGGCGGAGGAGAAGCGGTGGTGCTTCGGGCCGAAGGGGGGCTGACCTCGGGCCCGAGCAGGGCGGCGGCGGCGGGCGGAGCTGGCGGGACATGTGGCGCGTCACAATTGGTTGCAAGCGCGGCGGCGGAGGCGTCCGGCGCCGTCTGGACGTGTCCGGCACGGAGAGAGGAGCGGGGCTAGGGTTTGGACCCGGGATTTTGGAGGGATGCACATATTTATAGGTAGATGGAGGTAGGAGTGTCCAAATGAGGTGCGGTTTTCTCCCACATCATCATGATCCGACGATGGAGAACATGGAGGTGGTCTAGATGGGTTATTGGGCTGTTTTGGAGGGGTGTTGGGCTGCAAGACAAAAGAGGCTTTTGCGGTTACCCGGTTAACCATTGGGGCATCAAAGGGCCTCCAAATGGAACGAAATTTGACAAGCGGTCTACCGGTGATGTACCAAGGCCACTTGACAAATCTCGGCCTATTCCGAGAACATTTTTATCCCGCTCACGAAAGAGACAAGAGGGGTGCGCCGGGTGCATGTGGGAGTGTCGGATTGCAAAACGGACAACGGAGAAAAGGTTCGGACGCATGAGACGAACAGGAATGCAAATGCAATGCACATGATGACATGAACAAAATGCAAAACAAAAGACAAAAACCCAACCACGGAGGGAATATAATAACATAAAGCCGAAAATGGAAGAGTCGGACTTACAAATATGGCAAGTTACATCCGGGATGTTACAACACTCCACCACTACTAGAGGATCTCGTCCCGAGATCTAGGACTGAAAGAACTCCGGATATTTAGAACGGAGGTGATCCTCGCGTTCCCAGGTGGCTTCTCGGTCGGAATGGTATGACCACTTCACTTTCAGGAATTTGATTGACTTGTTGCGAGTCTTGCGCTCGGTTTCTTCAAGAATAGCAACGGCATGCTCATGATAAGACAAATCTTCTTGAAGATCAATCTCTTCGAAGTTGATAGTGCGCTCTAGGGTCTTGAAGCACTTGCGAAGCTGTGACACATGAAACACATCATGCACATTTGCGAAGTTGGACGGAAGCTCAAGTTGATAAGCGAGGTCGCCTCTTTTGCCAATGATCTTGAAAGGACCCACGTATCTCGGGGCAAGCTTTCCTTTGATACCGAAGCGACGAGTGCCTTTCATTGGAGAGACGCGGAGGTAGACATGGTCTCTGATCTCGAAAGCCAAGTCACTGTGCTTACTATCATAGTAACTCCTCTGGCGTGATTGCGCAGCTTTGAGATTTTCACGGATGACTTTACACATTTCTTCAGCTTCTGTGATCAAGTCGTTGCCAAGAAGTTGGCGTTCACCAGTCTCTGACCAATTGATAGGAGTACGGCACTTTCTGCCATAGAGAATTTCGAATGGGGCCTTGCCCGAACTCGCTTGGAAGTTGTTGTTGTAGGAGAACTCGGCATATGGGAGACAATCTTCCCACTTCATACCAAAGGAGATGACACAAGCCCTGAGCATATCTTCAAGGATTTGACTGACTCGCTCGACTTGGGCACTAGTTTGAGGATGGAAGGCTGTGCTGAAGCGAATGTTGGTGCCCATGGCCTTCTGGAAGGAATCTTAGAACTTAGAGGTAAAAATGCTTCCGCGGTCTGAAGAGATCAATTGCGGAATACCATGCAAGGAGACAATCCTGGAGGTGTATAGCTCTGCCAACTGAGCTGCTGTGATAGATTCTTTGATTGGAAGGAAATGAGCCACTTTAGTAAGCTTGTCAATGACAACGAAAATAGCATCATTCCCACGCTTGGACTTGGGAAATCCAGTCATGAAGTCCATTTCAATATGGTCAAACTTCCATTCTGGAATAGCAAGAGGGTGGAGGAGACCAGCTGGTCGTTGGTATTCTGCTTTCACCCTTTGGCAGACATCACATTCATTCACGAACTGAGCAATCTCTCGCTTCATTCGAGTCCACCAATACGACTGCTTGAGGTCATGGTACATCTTCATACTTCCAGGATGAATGGAAAGAAGAGAATTGTGCGCCTCGTTCATTATGACCTTCCTTAGATCACCTTTAGGAACCACAATCCGGTCCTCGAAGAAAAGAATGTCTTTGTCATCAATGCGATAGCACTTGTATTTGGGTTAGCTCTTGGCAATCCCATGTTTCACCTTCTTCACCATGGTATCCATGAGTTGTGCCTCACGAATTTGATCTTCCAAAGTAGGAGAGACTTGGAGGTTGGCAAGAAAGCCTTGAGGAACAACTTGGAGATTGAGTTTGCGGAAATCTTCACAAAGGTCCGATTGGAAGGGCTTGAGAATTAAGCTGTTGCAATAAGCCTTCCTGCTCAAAGCATCTGCAATGACATTGGCCTTGCCTGGAGTATATTGAATAGTCGGATTGTATTCTTGAATCATTTCGACCCATTGAGTCTGCCTGAGGTTGAGGTTGGGTTGTGTGAAGATGTACTTGAGGCTCTTATGATCTGTGAAAATGTCCACTTTCCTTCCCAACAAGAGATGTCTCCATGTTAATAATGCATGGACAACTACCGCCAACTCAAGATCGTGAGTGGGGTGGTTCCTTTCGTTGGGATTCAACTTACAAGAGGTATAAGCCACAACTTTCTTCCCTTGCATTAACACAACGCCGAGACCTTGCAAGGAAGCATCACAGAAAACTTCGAATGGCTTGGATTCATCGGGAGGAGTCAAGACATGAGCTGTGACTAGCTTCTCTTTGAGGGTGTTGAAATCAACGTCACATTCAGGCGTCCAGACATACTTGACATGCTTCTGGAGGAGGTTGGAAAGAGGCTTTGCAATCTTTGAGAAATTCTCAACGAATCTTCGACAATAGCTTGCAAGCCCAAGAAAACTGCGGAGATGCTTGACATTCTGAGGAGGTTCCCAACTCACAATTGCAGACACCTTCTCGGGATTAACAGCGATGCCCTTGGCGGAGATGATATGGCCAAGGTAAAGAACCTCATCAAGCCAGAACTCACACTTGGAAAACTTCGCATAGAATTGATGCTCTCTGAGCTTGTCGAGCACCAATCTCAAATGCTTGGCATGATCCTCCTTATTCTTGGAGAAGACCAAAATATCATCGAGATACACGAGGATGAAATCATTTGTGTAAGGGTTGAAGATGAAGTTCATCATGCGAGAGAACGTTGGAGGAGCACTGACAAGGTCGAAAGACATGACAGTATATTCATAAGAACCATAGCTTGTTCTGAAAACTGTCTTGGGGATATCTTCTTCACGAATGCGAATCTGGTGATAACCCATACGGAGGTCAAGCTTGGAGAATACTTTAGCACCTTTAAGTTGCTTGAATAGCTCATTGATGTTGGGAAGTGGATACTTGTTCTTAATTTTCTTCTTGTTCAATGGACGGTAGTCGACACAAAGTCGGTCCGTTTCATCCTTCTTCCGGACAAAAAGAACACCACAACCCCATGGAGATGAACTCGGTCTGATCAGACCTAGACGCTCTTGTTCATCGAGTTGTTTCTTCAATTCCTTCAACTCCTCTGGTCCAAGCTTATAAGGACGCTTGCAAACGGGTTACGTGCCAGGCTCAAGATCGATAACGAATTCAACTAGCCGGTGAGGAGGCATTCCTGGAAGCTCTTCTGGAAAGACGTCTTGGTATTCACAAATGACTGGAATCTGAGAGATGGCATTCAACTCGCCTTTCTCATTGAGAGAAAACAGTCGAATGGTTTCATCACTAGCGGCATAGATGATCACATCCCCATAAGAGTGTGTCAATTGAATCTCTCTGGTAGCACAATCAAGCTGAGCCTTGTGCTTAGACAGCCAGTCCATACCGAGAATTAGATCAATATCCGAGTCACCAAGAACAATTGTAGAAGTGGTGTCTACTACACAACCTTCTTCTTGAGGACGTTTTTGGGCCTCCAAGTGCAGAGGTTTGTAGGACAATAGCAAATTTCCCTCAAGTCGATGACCTAAGGTTTATCAATCCGTGGAAGGCGTAGGATGAATATGGTCTCTCTCAAGCAACCCTGCAACCAAATAACAAAGAGTCTCTTGTGTCCCCAACACACCCAATACAATGGTAAATTGTATAGGTGCACTAGTTCGGCGAAGAGATGGTGATACAAGTGCAATATGGATAGTAGATAATGGTTTGTGTAATCTAAAAATATAAAAACAGCAAGGTAACTAATGATAAAAGTGAGCACAAACGGTATTGCAATGAGTTGAAACAAGGCCTAGGGTTCATACTTTCACTAGTGCAAGTTCTCTCAACAATAATAACATAATTGGATCATATAACTATCCCTCAACATGCAACAAAGAGTCACTCCAAAGTCACTAATAGCGGAGAAAAAACGAAGAGATTATGGTAGGGTACGAAACCACCTCAAAGTTATCCTTTCTGATCGGTCTATTCAAGAGTCCGTAGTAAAATAACATGAATCTATTCGTCCTGTTCAATCTATCATAGAGTTCGTACTAGAATAACACCTTAAGACACAAATCAACCAAAACCCTAATGTCACCTAGATACTCCAATGTCACCTCAAGTATCCGTGGGTATGATTATACAATATGCATCACACAATCTCAGATTCATCTATTCAACCAACACAAAGAACTTCAAAGAGTGCCCCAAAGTTTCTACCGGAGAGTCAAGACGAAAACGTGTGCCAACCCCTATGCATAAGTTCATCAGGTCACGGAACTCGTAGCGATCATCAAAACATACATGAAGTGGATCACGTGATATCCCATTGTCACCACAGATAAGCACATGCAAGACATACATCAAGTGTTCTCAAATCCTTAAAGACTCAATCCGATAAGATAACTTCAAAGGGAAAACTCAATTCATCACAAGAGAGTAGAGGGGGAGAAACATCATAAGATCCAAGTATAATAGCAAAGCTCGCGATACATCAAGATCGTACCACCTCAAGAACATGAGAGAGAGAGAGAAAGAGATCAAACGCATAGCTACTGGTACATACCCTCAGCCCCGAGGGAGAAATATTCCCTCCTCGTCATGGAGAGCATCAGGGTGATGAAGATGGCCACTGGAGAGGGATTCCCCCCTCCGGCAGGGTGCCGGAACGTGTCTAGATTGGTTTTCGGTGGCTATGGAGGCTTCTGGTGGCGGAACTCCCGATCTATTCTGTCCTTCGATGTTTTTAGGGTATATGGACATATATAGGCAAAAGAAGTCGGTCAGAGGAGCCACGAGGGGCCCATGAGGGTGGGGGCGCGCCCAGGGGGCAGGCGCGCCTCCCTGCCTCGTGGCCACCTCGAAGCTTCCTTGGCGTATACTCCAAGTCTCCTTGATTGCTTCTGTTCCAAAAATAACTCTCCCGAAGGTTTCATTCCGTTTTGACTCCGTTTGATATTCCTTTTCTTGGAAACACTAAAATAGGCAAGAAAACAACAATTTGGGTTGGGCCTCCGGTTAATAGGCTAGTCCCAAAAATAATATAAGAGTGTATAATAAAGCCCATAAACATCCAAAACAGATAATATAATAGCATGGAACAATCAAAAATTATAGATACGTTGGAGACGTATCAGCATCCCCAAGCTTAATTCCTGCTCGTCCTCGAGTAGGTAAATGATAAAAACAGAATTTTTGATGTGAAATGCAACCTAACATATTTATCAATGTAATCTTCTCTATTGTGGCAAGAATATTCAGATCCATAAGATTCAAGATTACTAACAAAGTAATCATGTCTTCTCAAAATAACATGGCCAAAGAAAGCTATCACTACAAAATCATATAGTCTCGCTATGCTCTATCTTCATCACACAAAATATTTAAATCACGCACAATCCCGATGACAAGCCGAGCAATTGTTTCATACTTTTGATGTTCTCAAACCTTTTCAATCTTCACGCAATACATGAGCGTGAGCCATGGATATAGCACTATAGGTGGAATAGAATGGTGGTTGTGGTGAAGACAAAAAGGAGGAAGATAGTCTCACATCAACTAGGCGTATCAACGGGCTATGGAGATGCCCATCAATAGATATCAATGTGAGTGAGTAGGGATTGCCATGCAACGGATGCACTAGAGCTATAAGTGTATGAAAGCTCAACAAAAGAAACTAGTGGGTGTGCATCCAACTCGCTTGCTCACGAAGACCTAGGGAATTTGAGTAAGCTCATCATTGGAATATACAAGCCAAGTTCTATAATGAAAGATTCCCACTAGTATATGAAAGTGACAACATAGGAGACTCTCTATCATGAAGATCATGGTGCTACTTTGAAGCACAAGTGTGGTAAAAGGATAGTAGCATTGACCCTTCTCTCTTTTTCTCTCATTTTTTCATTTTTTTTTATTTGGGCCTTTCTCTTTTTTTTTTGGCCTCTTTTTTTATTTTTTTATTTTTCGTCCGGAGTCTCATCCCGACTTGTGAGGGAATCATAGTCTCCATCATGCGTTCCTCACTGGAACAATGCTCTAATAATGATGATCATCACACTTATTTTTACTTACAACTCAAGAATTACAACCCAATACTTAGAACAAAATATGACTCTATGTGAATGCCTCCGGCGGTGTACCGGGATATGAATGACTCATGAGTGACATGTATGAAAGAATTATGAACGGTGGCTTTGCCGCAAATACAATGTCAACTACATGATCATGCAAAGCAATATGACAATGATGGAGCGTGTCATAATAAACGGAACGGTGGAAAGTTGCATGGCAATATATCTCGAAATGGCTATGGAAATCCCATAATAGGTAGGTATGGTGGCTGTTTTGAGGAAGGTAAATGGTGGGTTTATGGTACCGGTGAAAGTTGCGGTGTACTAGAGAGGCTAGCAATGGTGGAAGGGTGAGAGTGCATATAATCCATGGACTCAACATTAGTCATAAAGAACTCACATACTTATTGCAAAAATCTATTAGTTATCGAAACAAAGTACTATGCGCATGCTCCTAGAGGGATAGATTGGTAGGAAAAGACCATAGCTCGTCCCCGACCGCCACTCATAAGGAAGACAATCAATAAATAAATCATGCTCCAACTTCATCACATAACGGTTCACCATACGTGCATGCTATGGGAATCACAAACTTCAACACAAGTATTTCTCAAATTCACAACTACTCAACTAGCATGACTCTAATACACCATCTCCATATCTCAAAACAATCATCAAGTATCAAACTTCTCTTAGTATTCAATGCACTTATATGAAAGTTTTTATAATGCCATATTGTTCTAAGGGACTCTCAAAATAGTATAAGTGAAGCATGAGAGATCAATTATTTCTATAAAATAAAACCACCGCCGTGCTCTAAAAGATATAAGTGAAGCACCAGAGCAAATGACAAACTACTCCGAAAGATATAAGTGAAGATCAATGAGTAGTCGAATAATTATGCAACTATGTGAAGGATCTCTAACATTTAATAATTTTAGATCTTGGTATTTTATTCAAACAGAAAGCAAAACAAAATAAAAATAAAATGACTCTCCAATCAAAACACATATCATGTGGTGAATAAAAATATAGCTCCAAGTAAAGTTACCGATGAACGAAGACGAAAGAGGGGATGCCTTCCGGGGCATCCCCAAGTTTAGGCTTTTGGTTGTCCTTCAATGTTACCTTGAGTTTCCTTGGGCATCCCCAAGATTAGGCTCTTGCCACTCCTTATTCCATAGTCCATCGAATCTTCACCCAAAACTTGAAAACTTCACAACACAAAACATAACAAAAAACTCGTAAGCTCCATTAGTATAAGAAAATAAATCACCACTTAGGTACTGTTGTGAACTCATTCCACGTTCATATTTGTGTAATATCTACTGTATTCCAACTCATCTATGGTTCATACCCTCAGATACTACTCATAGATTCATCAAAATAAACAAACAACACATAGAAAACAGAATCTGTCAAAAAAAAGAACAGTCTATAGTAACCTGTATCAAACGTATACTTATGGAAGCCAAAAAATTCTAAAATAAATTGCTGGACGTGAGGAATTTATCTATTAAGCATATTCAAAAATAATTAACTAAATAGTACTCTCCAATAAGAAATGGCAGCAAATCTCGTGGGCGCTAAAGTTTCTGTTTTTTACAGCATGATCGCAAAGACTTTCCCCAAGTCTTCCCAAAGGTTCTACTTGGCACAAACACTAATTAAAAGAATAAACCCACATTTAAACAGAGTCTAAATGAATTATTTATTACTAAACAGGAGCAAAAATCAAGGAACAAAAATGAAGTTGGGTTGCCTCCCAACAAGCGCTATCGTTTAACGCCACTAGCTAGGCATGATGATTTCAATGATGCTCACATAAAAGATAAGAATTGTAACATAAAGAGAGCATCATGAAGAATATTATTAGCACATTTAAGTCTAACCCACTTCCTATTCATAGGGATTTTGTGCGCAAACAACTTGTGGGAACAAGAATCAACTTGCATAAGAAGGTAAAACAAGCATAACTTCAAGATTTTGAACACATAGAGAGGAAACTTGATATTATTGCAACTCCTACAAGCATATATTCTCCCTCATAATAATTTTCAGTAGCATCATGAATAAATTTAACAATATAACTATCACATAAATCATTCTTTTCATGATCTACAAGTATAGAAATTTTATTACTCTCCACATAAGCAAAATTCTTCTCATTCGGAATAGTGAGAGCATCATAAGAAACTCGAATACTATAATTGTTTCCACATTAAAGGAGTAATGTTCAAAAAAAATGGTAATCATAATCATGACAAGTTGTATAAATATAATCATCTCTACTTTTTATCACATAAGTATCATCACAATAATCATCGTAAGTAGCAACTTTGTTCTCGTCATAATCAATTGAAACCTCTTCCAAGATAGTGGAATCATTACTAAATAAAGTCATGACCTCTCCAAATCCACTTTCATAATTGTCAAAATAAGATTCAACATTGATACGTCTCCAATGTATCTATAATTTTTTATTGTTCCATGCTATATTATATCCTGTTTTGGACATTATTGGGCTTTATTATACACTTTTATATTATTTTTGGGACTAACCTATTAACCGGAGGCCCAGCCCACAACTGCTGTTTTTTGCCTATTTCAGAGTTTTGCAGAAAAAGAATATCAAACGGAGTCCAAACGGAATGAAACCTTCGGGAACGTGATTTTTGGAACGAACGTGATCCAGAGGACTTGGACCCTACGTCAAGAAAGCAACCAGGAATGCACGAGGTAGGGCGGCGCCTACCCCCCCCCCCCCTAGGCGCGCCCTCCACCCTCGTGGGGCCCATGTTGCTCCACCAACATACTTCTTCCTCCTATATATACCTACGTACCCCCAAACTACCAGATACGGAGCCAAAACCCTAATTCCACCGCCGCAACCTTCTGTACCCGTGAGATCCCATCTTGGGGCATTTTCCGGAGCTCCGCCCGAGGGGGCATCGATCACAGAGGGCTTCTACATCAACACCATAGCCTCTCCGATGATGTGTGAGTAGTTTACCTCAGACCTTCGGGTCCATAGTTATTAGCTAGATGGCTTCTTCTCTCATTTTGGATCTCAATACAAAGTTGTCCCCCTCTCTTGTGGAGATCTATTCGATCTAATCTTCTTTTGCGGTGTGTTTGTTGAGACCGATGAATTGTGGGTTTATGATCAAGTTTATCTATGAACAATATTTGAATCTTCTCCGACTTCTTTTATGTATGATTGGTTATCTTTGCAAGTCTTTTCGAATTATCAGTTTGGTTTGGCCTACTAGATTGATCTTTCTTGCAACGGGAGAAGTTCTTAGCTTGGGGTTCAATCTTGCAGTGTCCTTTCCCAGTGACAGTAGGGGCAGCAAGGCACGTATTGTATTGTTGGCATCGAGGATAACAAGATGGGGTTTATATCATATTGCATGAGTTTATCCCTCTACATCATGTCATCTTGCTTAAAGCGTTACTCTGTTCTTTTGAACTTAATACTCTAGATGCATGCTGTAGCGGTTGTAACGCCCGGATAGTTACGCTACAGTAAACCTCTACTAACGAGGCCACGTCACCTCGATTACTATTGCTAATCTCGCATTAGTTTGAAACCGATCCAAATTCAAAATTTGATTAAAGGCAAACATCAAAAGTTTTCAATCTTTAATAGTAAAATGTTCGGTTTGTGACAAATAAATTGCAAGTAATTGTGGTGAGGGAACCCCACTTTATCAAATGTTTAAATACTCTAAGGTGAATAAAACCATAGCAAAAACCAATATTTAGATGCTTTTATAATTAATAAAATACTAAACTAAAATGGTTTTGGGGTAAAACCTTTTGGTTGTAGTGGGTTTTGTGTTATCACTAATTTAGGGGTCATTTTAGATTTTAAGTAAAAACTAAACAGCAAAGAAAGTAAAATAAAAACAAACCAAAGAATACATAATAGGAAAAGAACAA
>NC_041386.1:29482176-29482693 GCF_002162155.2 Triticum dicoccoides | reverse complement strand
TCCTCCCTCTCTCCCCCACCCCGATCTGGATAGGGGCTCAGCCCCGACCACGCCGCCCGGCGCCGCCTTGTTGCCCGCTGCCATCCCCGGACCACCCACGCCTCTTCCTCATGGGATCAACCGCGCTGCTCAAGCCCCTCTGCGGCCCAACGTCGGACGCCATCGCCACGGTCCTCTCCGTCGCCGACGCTCCCTGTCCTCGTCGCCGATGCCGCCTCGCCAGACCTCCTCGACTCATCCTCGACACCCGCTGTTGTTGCCCTAGGAACCACCGTGAACCTCGGCCTCTCTCTCCCCATGTCACGTATGCACACGCACGCGACCGGCCGCGGCCTCCTGCTCTGCGCCTCCCTGCTCGCACGAGCTCTTCCGCTCAGACATGCCGCGCTCGCGCGCTGCCTCGCCCGCACTGCTCCTGCCGTTGCTCCCGCACGCCTGCGCCTACAGCCCCACGCACGCTGGGCCACGCTCGTTCCCGCGCCCTCGCCCTCGCCGCGTGCCTGTCGGCGACGCCCGC
>NC_041386.1:29473532-29481544 GCF_002162155.2 Triticum dicoccoides | reverse complement strand
GGCCTCGTTCTTCCACACACCTCCTGCGGGCGAGCGCCCGTTTGGGTGCGCCTGTGCCCGCCCCGTTAACCCACTATGGCCTTTGGCCCATTGACACGTGGGGCCCAGCCCCTGGAACGAAAAAAACAAAAATAAATAAATAAATATTATATATAAAAATAATAATAATAATTAAATTCATTAATTAATTAATTGATTAAGTAATTAATTAAGTTAATTAATCCTATTTAATTAATCTAATTAACCTGTTAGTTAAATTAAACAGTAATTAGTTTAACCTAAACCCTAATCAACCTAACAGCGTATGATAGGTGGGTCCCACTGGGCCCACACGTCAGTCGACCAGTCAACACCTATGTTGACTGCTGACGTCATGCTGACGTCAGCATGCACTGTTCTGTATAATGTTCAATTCAATTAATTAAATAAATGCTAAAATTAATTTAAATCTTTTAAAAATTTCTATAAAATAAATTGTAGCTCGGATGGAAAAACTTTGTACATGAAAGTTTCTCAGAACGATGAGACGAATCCGGATACACAGCCCGTTCGTCCGCCATGCATCCCTAGCATAGCAAACACGCAACTTTCCCCTCTGGTTCATCTGTCCAAAAACACGAAACACCGGGGATATTTTCCCGGATGTTTCCCCCCTTCACCGGTACCACCTCTTACCGCGTTAGGGAACACCTAGCATCACGTTTTGTCATGTCATGCATTGTCATGCATCTGTTTGCTTAATATTTATTATCTCTTCCCCCTCTTCTCTCGCTAGACACCGAGACCGACGCCACTGCTACCCAGTACGACTACGGTATTGACGACCCCTCTCTCTTGTCAGAGCAACCAGACAGCTTTGATCACCAGATATCGCCTACTCTTCTCTCTACTTCTTGCATTAGAGTAGTGTAGCATGTTACTGTTTTCCGTTAATCCTATCCTGATGCATAGCCTGTCCTTGCTACTAATGTTGATACGTTACCTGCAATCCTAAATACTTAGTATAGGATGCTAGTTTATCATCAGTGGCCCTACATTCTTGTCCGTCTGCCATGCTATACTATCGGGCCGTGATCACTCGGGAGATGATCACGGGTGTATACTATATACTTTATACATGATACATGTGATGACTAAAGTCGGGTTGGCTCGAGGAGTACCCGCGGTTGATTCACGAATTGGGGGCTGGAAGGACATACTTTCCCGATGGCCCTCTGTGTGGATCTTTGTGGCGAAGCGACAGAGCAGGTTGAGACCACCTAGGAGAGAGGTGGGCCTGGCCCTGGTCGGCGTTCGCGGTTATTTCAAGATAACACGTCTAACGAGATCTTGGTATTTGATCTGAGTCTGGCTACTGGCCTATACGCACTAACCATCTACGCGGGAATAGTTATGGGCACTCGACGTTGTGGTATCAGCCGAAGCCTTCGTGACATCAGCGACTGAGCAGCACGCGCCGGGTTGGACCGCGTAATGCAACTTCCTTTGTAATGGAGGTTGCTAGGTCTGCTCACCGGCCGCGTATGCAACATGCAGGTGTGCAATGGGCGATGGGCCCAGACCCCTGCGCGCATAGGATTTAGACCGGCGTGCTGACCTCTCTGTTGTGCCTAGGTAGGGCTGCGACATGTTGATATTCCGAGGCCGGGCATGACCCAGAAAAGTGTGTCCGGACAAAGGGGATCGAGCGTGTTAGGAAATGTGGTGCACCCCTGCAGGGAAGTTAATCTATTCGAATAGCCGTGATCTTCGGTAACAGGACGACTTGGAGTTGTACCTTGACCTTATGACAACTAGAACCGGATACTTAGTAAAACACACCCTTCCAAGTGCCAGATACAACCGGTGATCGCTCTCTCATAGGGCAATGAGGGGAGGATCATCGATTAGGTTTATGCTATGCGATGTTACTTGGTGAACTTACCATCTACTCTCTTCTCCTCCTGCAAGATGGAGGTTACCAGAAGCGTAGTCTTCAAAAGGACTAGCTATCCCCCTCTTATTCCGGCATTCTGCAGTTCAGTCCACATATGATACCCCCCTTTTGCCATTTGATACCAATGCATACATATGTAGTGTAGCTCCTTGCTTGCGAGTACTTTGGATGAGTACTCACGGTGGTTTTGCACCCCCTTTTCCTCCTTTTCTATACCCGATTGCTGCGACCAGACGATGGAGTCTAGGAGCCAAACACCACTATCGATGACGACTACTACTACTCGGGAGGTGCCTACTACTACGTGCAGCCCGCAGACGACAACCAGGAGTAGTTTAGGAGGATCCCAGGCAAGAGGCATGCGCCTCTTTCGATCTGTATCCCAGTTTGTGCTAGCCTTCTTAAGGCAAACTTGTTTTAACTTATGTCTGTACTCAGATATTGTTGCTTCCGCTGACTCGTCTATGATCGAGCTCTTGTATTCGAGCCTTCGAGGCCCTTGGCTTGTAATATGATGCTTGTATGACTTATTTTATTTGTAGAGTTGTGTTGTGATATCTTCCCGTGAGTCCCTGATCTTGATCGTACACATTTGCGTGTATGATTAGTGTACGATCGAATTGGGAGCGTCACAAGTTGGTATCAGAGCCGACTGCCTGTAGGAATCCCCCTTCCACACTCCTTGGACGAAGTTAAGTCTAGTCGGTGAAAACTGTTTTAATAACATGGCTGTGCGGCCCATGGGCCCACGTCGCCATTGGGTGGTACTAGGATCTCTTATTCCTCGATCTTTACTCTGGGACTCTGATCTCTCTTCTATTCGGGTTAAAATGAATTACTAACTCTAACATTAGGATCTCATGATCACATCCACCTGGAGAGCCCCTTATTGCAGATGATTGCGTGCTGCAACGGAAGATTTTGAATATACCCTACGATGTTATCTTGAGACTTTGTGCCATCACTTTTGATATTCCCTACCACCGATAAATCATTATGGATAACTACTTACACTTGTCGTTCATACCTTCGATCCCAGTTGCCCTTGTTATTACTTGATACCCTAAAAAATTCTCCGCTATTCCGAGAATCCTTTGTGCCTACTGCTATGCAGCTTTTTCCGCGTTAATACCCCTATGGATATTCCTCGCACTTACTGAGTATCCGCTCATCCCCAGTTGTTCATGTGTTTCATAGAGGTCTTCGAAACACAATTCGATCTTCCGATAAACCTTAGCAGCTTATTGCTCTTGAAATTCTTGCTTGCTCGCATTATGGTTAATCCCATAAGTATAGTAATCTTAGGCATCCTTTGTCACTATCATCTTGAGTCCATCGATTCAATAAATTGCGAATGCTCGCAATCGTCAATCAGATCCTAGAATTCATCCTTCTAGCTCAGACGTCAATTTAAACATGAGCTGGATCTCAAGCAATCAAATTGCCATCGATTATTCCCCTAAGCCTACTCGACTTGTCCATCCTTAATCAGAGCCTTTGCTCCTAATCCCTTGATTTGGAAAGTTCAATTCCTTCACATTTGAGCTTTGAGTTAGTCAGTTGTTCCTATAATCCAATGCCCTTGCACTGTTTCTTCCTCTGATTGTGTGTCGATGCTCACATCGACTCCATTTTGGACCGTCGGATCCTTTATTGTTTTATCATCCGACAATGTCCTTCGTATACGAACACCTCGAGAAGTTCTTTTCCTTGATACATAATACCATTGGTAAATCCTATTCTCTGACTTGGCCAACCATGCTCTGCTTTCGAGCTGGTGATATTTACTCTTGAAGCTTTTGGTATGTGTTCTAAGATGCCCCGATGGGTTGAACCTATACCTTCTCTAAAACCGTGTGAACCCAAAAGTTTTCACGAGCCATACTCTTATGGTGCTTCGCCAGATAAAATTTCAACCCTACAACTTCTTTGAAGACGAGAAGTGAATGAAAGGTTATGCATTAAAGAAGTGGGAGTGAACTTTGTGTTCATGTCCATGGACCTGATGTGGAACTTATCATGGAATCTTCTTGCAAAATATTTAATCATTTGGGTAATTCTTTCGGTGTCATTAAATTGGATCTCTTGCAGCTATGGTTCCGACCATATTGTTCTTCTTTGATCCCATTCCTCGGGCAAGTATAACTATTTGTCTTCTCTGGATCAATACCCCAGTTCAACCTTTACTTTGATCTATCGTCGAGTATTACACTCTGGTATCTCGAGAATATCATGGAACTGCATAACTTCTTATGGGTTCTTCATCAACTGCTATTTCTCACCGATCCCAATTTTCGTGGTTTCTGGGTTGTCGTCAACCGAGAACACCGAATACTGAATTGAGTCCGCACTCCGATTCAATAAATCTAAGAAATTCCATTGCTTATGAGTTTAATACTCCATCATGTCATTCCTAGCATGATCGGCTATATCATTATTATGCCAAGTTTTAACTATGCTACCTGGTCCTTCTTCCCAGAGCACAATTTTCGATGATAAGATAACCTTACGCCGATCTTCCTCGTCGTATCATTTTGCCTTGAACAACAAGCTTGATTTCGAGTTTGTGTCGTACCCTTCATTCCAATTACCTTTCGCTTCATCATTCCTTTGACTTGGTGTCATCGTTGATCGATTACATTTTCATGAAATCTCTCGACAAATGTGTCATGATCATCGTCAACATTTTGACTCCTTCCAGGATATCAATCGAATTCATGATGAGAAATACCATCCTTGCCCCTCGATAATTTGGGTTATCATCGACAAAATTATCGGATTCCCTCCAACACAAAACTTGTTCTTGTTTTGTGTTGTACCTTGAGTTCCTTGCTATCAAACTTATGTTATGTTCTACCGTGGATTATTACCATATTTGATGTCAAGAGTGTTGTGAAAATTGCTCCACCTCTTGAGAATTCTTGATACAAGTAATACTTATCACCATCACCATTCCTTCTTGGTCCTCGTGTTGTTCCTAACAGGAATACCGACAAATGGACCAGTAATTTTAAAACTTCTAGCAACCTTATTACTTTGAAGTAAATGGTCAACATTTCATTCTTAGACCATTGGTTATCGAATCGCTATTCTAACATTGTTTGTGCTACCTAAGTCCGTATTTCGGGTGCACCATCAACCAATGATAAATCATGTATGTTTTCCTCGAGCATACCTCATTATATCACTTGATCTGACAAAAGCTATCTCCTTGTTCACATAATTGTGGAAATCCATCTTTTGGAAATCTCAATGAATTGTCGCTAAGTTCATCAGCCACCTCCTCATTCTCTCCCTGATTTAATAATGAACTCATGATTCAGAACTTGCTTCCATAGTTCATTGATCGAGAATCTTATAATGTCATCTCATCAATTGCATTGCACCTTTTCTTTCTCAGGCATCCTGAGTCTGAGGTATCCTGACCTCAATCAGATCTGAATCTCGGTCAAATATGATGGTTGGAATATATTTCCAAGAGTTATAACAATGGTCTTTTTGTGACCCGATAAGGTGATGTCATGCCTAGCACACCTGGTCGGAGGCATTATTGTTAAAGATTCCTTTTTAGCAAGGTTACCCATTCTTCCATGGGGAAATTGTAAGACTTATTCTATAAGTTGTTTCCGATGGATCCTTTGTATCCAAAGTCCGTCCTTTGCTTGAAGACCATGTCAAAGCTATCTCAAAGCATGTATGTGGTACTCTGATTTTCAATATGAACATTTGAAGCACAATGCTAAAATTTCTTTATAAATTACCCCAAGCACCGTTGTATGGGTAATGTCATCAAATTTCTCTCCCTTTTCCTAAAGGGTTTTCTACGATATATCCTGTCATGGATATCATACTCTGCTTGTCCTTGGGAAGGATGTACCCTTGAAATATGTGTTTAAACACATTTTCCTTTCCATTGTTCTGTTTAAACTGATAATATTATTTTCCTTTTCATTGGTTGGGTTAACGTTTCTTGTGATCTAAATGATCTAAGCAGTAATATTCTCCTGCTTATGCAAACACTTCGGTGTACAACTCTGTCAGCAAGACCCTGTTGCTTTTGTTGATAGCATTCCGGTAACCACCGATGGACGAGAACTTTGCCTATTGGTCCGCCTCGTTCAATGAGCGGGAAAATGGTTCTCTTCGTCCCTCGCCCTTGGTACCGATGTTGTTGCCGACCTAACCGACAGAGTATCCTCTGACATGCCTTGCTTTCATGATCGTGCAAGACGTCACCGCCCTTCCTGCTTTTAACCCACATGGTGGGCCCATAACCCACAGTTCCACAGGATCGAAACCTGACTCTCCTATACACCCCCGGTTTCCAAAGTTAATTCCTCGCGCGTGGCCTCTTACATAATTCACGAACCACCTTCCTACAGATCTATTCTGGTATCACATGCAATACTTGTTCTCGTTTCCCTAAAACCCTTTCACCTTCTGAGTAGGCATCGAACGATTACCTGGCCGCTTGAAACTCCTTATTGTACCTTCTTACTTTCCTCTCGAAATTTTCTAAGTTTCAATTCGAGAGTTACTTTCCGCCGTCTTCATTGACGTTATCTTCCAGATAGCAACCTTGTAGAGGTCCGTTCTTCTGAAGTTACCCCCTTATCCTTTTCGTACGTGCGATGAAGATCCTGAGGGAAGGATGACGACTTCATCATGATGGCATGAAACAGAGGAATGAAGACATCAATGTAATGGATCAACCTCTTCGAGAAGAGCAACCAAGAACGATAAGATCCGTTAGAATTTCGTAACCAGAACTTTCCCCTTACTCTCCTCTTAAATCTCGGGACGAGATTTCTTGTAGTGGAGGAGAATTGTAACGCCCGGATAGTTACGCTAAAGTAAACCTCTACTAACGAGGCCACGTCGCCTCGATTACTATTGCTAATCTCACATTAGTTTGAAACCGATCCAAATTCAAAATTTGATTAAAGGCAAACATCAAAAGTTTTCAAACTTTAATAGTAAAATGTTCGGTTTGTGACAAATAAATTGCAAGTAATTGTGGTGAGGGAACCCCACTTTATCAAATGTTTAAATACTCTAAGGTGAATAAAACCGTAGCAAAAACCAATATTTAGATGCTTTTATAATTAATAAAATACTAAACTAAAATGGTTTTGGGGTAAAACCTTTTGGTTGTAGTGGGTTTTGTGTTATTACTAATTTAGGGGTCATTTTAGATTTTAAGGAAAAACTAAACAGAAAAGAAAGTAAAATAAAAACAAACCAAAGAATAAATAAAAGGAAAACAACAAAATAGGAAAAAAATCTCCCCCCCCCATTGGGCCAACCGGCCCAGCCGGACAGCCCACTGGCCAGGCCGCCCCACCCACTCCCCTCCATAACCCCCACCGACGGGAACCCCTAACCCCCACTCCCCCTACACGATTTCTCCCACTCTGTCCTCCCTCTCTCCCCCACCCCGATCTGGATCGGGGCTCAGCCCCGACCACGCCGCCCGACGCTGCCTCGTTGCCCGCTGCCATCCCCAGACCACCCACGCCTCTCCCTCATGGGATCAACCGTGCCGCTCGAGCCCCTCTGCGACCCAACCTCGGACGCCATCGCCACGGTCCTCTCCGTCGCCGACGCTCCCCGTCCCCGTCGCCGATGCCGCCTCACCGGACCTCCTTGACTCATCCTCGACACCCGTTGTCGTTGCCCTACGAACCGCCGTAAGCCCCGGCCTCTCTCTCCCCCTGTCCTGTATGCACACGCATGCGACCAGCCGCGGCCTCCTGCTCCGCGCCTCCCTGTTCGTGCGAGCTCTTCCGCTCACACATGCCGCGCTCGCGCGCTGCCTCGCCCGCGCTGCTCCTGTCGTTGCTCCCGCACGCCTGCGCCAGCAGCCCCACGCACGCTGGGCCACGCTCGCTCTCGCGCCCTCGCCCTCACCACGTGCCTGCCGGCGACGCCCACTGACCGCGCCCTGGCCCCGCTTGTTGCCGCCCCTGCTCGCCCCTACGCCTGTTGCCGCGGTTGCCCCCGCCGGCCCCATCCACCTGCTGCCGCTGCCGCTGCGCCCTCCCCGTGCCCGCGCCCCGGCCTCTTCCCCTCCTGC
>NC_041386.1:29454664-29473141 GCF_002162155.2 Triticum dicoccoides | reverse complement strand
CTGCAGCCGCCCCACCTCCGGCCGCGCGCCCCCCCTGCGGCCTCGTTTTGCCGCACCCCTCCTGCGGGCAAGCGCCCGTTTGGGTGCGCCTGTGCCCGCCCCATTAACCCACTATGGCCTTTGGCCCATTGACACGTGGGGCCCAGCCCCCTGGAACAAAAAAAACAAAAATAAATAAATAAATATTATATATAAAAATAGTAATAATAATTAAATTAAGTAATTAATTTATTTACTAAGTAATTAATTAAGTTCATTAATCCTATTTAATTAATCTAATTAACATGTTAGTTAAATTAAATAGTAATTAGTTTAACCTAAACACTAATCAACCTAATAGTGTATGACAGGTGGGTCCCACTAGGCCCACACGTCAGCTGACCAGTCAACGCCTCTGTTGACTGCTGACGTCATGCTGATGTCAGCATGCATTGTTCTGGATAATGTTCAATTCAATTAATTAAATAAATGCTAAAATTAATTTAAATCTTTTAAAAATTAATATAAAATAAACCCTAGCTCGGATGGAAAAACATTGTACATGAAAGTTGCTCAGAACGACGAGACGAATCTGGATATGCAGCACGTTCGTCCTCCATTCATCCCTAGCATAGCGAACATGCAACTTTCCCCTCCGGTTCATCTGTCCGAAAACGTGAAACACCGGGGATATTTTCCGGATGTTTCCCCCCTTCACCGGTACCACCTCTTACCGTGTTAGGGCACACCTAGCATCACTCTTTGTCATGTCATGCATCGTCATGCATCTGTTTGCTTAATATTTATTGTTTCTTCCCCCTCTTCTCTCGCTAGACACCAAGACCGATGCCACTGCTACCCAGTACGACTACGGTGTTAACGACCCCTCTCTCTTGCCAGAGCAACCAGGCAAGCCCCCCCTTTGATCACCAGATATCGCCTACTCTTCTCTCTAGTTCTTGCATTAGAGTAGTGTAGCATGTTACTGCTTTCCGTTAATCATATCCTGATGCATAGCCTGTCCTTGCTACTACTGTTGATACCTTACCTACAATCCTAAATGCTTAGTATAGGATGCTAGTTTATCATCAGTGGCCCTACATTATTGTCCGTCTGCCATGCTATACTATCGGGCCGTGATAACTCGGGAGGTGATCACGGGTATATACTATATACTTTATACATGATACATGTGATGACTAAAGTCAGGTTGGCTCGAGGAGTATCCGCGGTTGATTCACGAATTGGGGGCTGGAAGGACATACTTTCCCGATGGCCCTTTGTGTGGATCTTTGTGGCGAAGCGACAGGGCAGGTTGAGACCTCGCGGTTATTTCAAGATAACATGTTTAACGAGATCTTGGTATTTGATCTCAGTCTGGCTACTGGCCTATACGCACTAACCATCTACACGGGAACAGTTATGGGCACTCGACGTCGTGGTATCAGCTGAAACCTTCGTGACATCAACGACTGAGGGGCGCACGCCGGGTTGGACCGCGTAACACAACTTCCTTTGTAATGGAGGTTGCTAGGTCTGCTCACCGGCCGCGTACGCAACATCCAGGTGTGCAATGGGCGATGGGCCCAGACCCCTGAGCGCATAGGATTTAGACCGGCGTGCTGACCTCTCTGTTATGCCTAGGTAGGGCTGTGACGTGTTGATCTTCCAAGGTCGGTCATGACCCAGAAAAGTGTGTTCGGACCAAGGGGATCGAGCGTGTTGGGAAATGTGGTGCACCCCTGCAGGGAAGTTAATCTATTCGAATAGCCGTGATCTTCGGTAACAGGACGACTTGGAGTTGTACCTTGACCTTATGACAACTAGAACCGGATACTTAGTAAAACACACCCTTCCAAGTGCCAGATACAACCGGTGATCGCTCTCTCACACGGCGATGAGGGGATGATCATCGGTTAGGTTTATGCTATGCGATGTTACTTGGTGAACTTACCATCTACTCTCTTCTCCTGTTGCAGGATGGAGGTTACCAGAAGCGTAGTCTTTGAAAGGACTAGCTATCCCCCTCTTACTCCGGCATTCTACAGTTCAGTCCACATATGATACCCCCCCCCTTTTGCCATTTGATACCAATGCATACATATGTAGTGTAGATCCTTGCTTGCGAGTACTTTGGATAAGTACTCACGGTTGCCGTGCACCCCCTTTTCCTCCTTTTATATACCCGATTGTTGCGACCAGACGATGGAGTCCAAGAGCCAGACGCCACTGTCGATGACGACTACTACTACTCGGGAGGTGCCTACTACTACGTGCAGCCCGCAGACGACGACTAGGAGTAGTTTAGGAGGATCCCAGGCAGGAGGCATGCACCTCTTTCGATCTGTATTCCAGTTTGTGCTAGCCTTCTTAAGGCAAACTTGTTTAACTTATGTCTGTACTCAGATATTGTTGCTTCCGCTAACTCGTCTATGATCGAGCTCTTGTATTCGAGCCTTCGAGGCCCCTGGCTTGGAATATTATGCTTGTTTGACTTATTTTATTTGTAGAGTTGTGTTGTGATATCTTCCCGTGAGTCCCTGATCTTGATCGTACACGTTTGCGTGTATGATTAGTTCATGATCGAATTGGGGGCGTCACAACGGTCGATGTGTGGAGTAATAGTAGTAGATGCAGGTAGGAGTCGGTCTACTTGTCTCAGACGTGATGCCTATATACATGATCATACCTAGATATTCTCATAACTATGCTCAATTCTGTCAATTGCTCGACAGTAATTTGTTTACCCACCGTAATACTTATGCTCTCGAGAGAAGCCACTAGTGAAACATATGGCCACCGGGTCTATTTTCTATCATATTAATCTTCCATCAACAAGCTATTTCTTGCACCATTTTTATTTTGCTTTATTTACTATGCATCTTTATCATAAAAATACCAAAAATATTATCTTATCATATCTACAAGATCTAACTTTTGTAAGTGACCGTGAAGGGATTGACAACCCCTTTATTGCGTTGGTTGCGAGGATTTTTTTGTTTGTGTAGGTGCGAGGGACTCATGCGTGGCCTCCTACTGGATTGATACCTTGGTTCTCAAAAACTAAGGGAAATACTTACGCTACTTTGCTTCATCACCCTTTCCTCTTCAAGGCAAACCAACGCAGTGCTCAAGAGGTAGCAAGAAGGATTCCTGGCGCCGTTGCCGGGGAATCTACGCGAAACTCAACATACCAAGTACCCATCACAAACCCTTAGCTCCCGCATTACATTATTTGCCATTTGCCTCTCGTTTTCCTCTCCCCCACTTCACCCTTGCCGTTTTACTCGCCCACTCTTTTCCGTTCGCCTCTTTTTCACGTGCTTCTTGTTTGCTCGTATGTTGGACCGCTTGCTTGTCACGATGGCTCTACCTAGATTTGGTGATCTTCACCTTAAAAGGTTAGAAGAGATCAAAACTCTAGATATTAATGAACCCACTATTTTGGATTTCAAGGATTTTAATTATGATAATTGCTCTTTGATAGATTTTATTTCCTTGTTGCAATACATGCTAAATTCTCCACATGCTTATAGTCAAAATAAAGCTTTTACTAAACATATCGTTGATGCTTTGATGCAATCTTATGAAGAAAACTTGAGTTGGAAGTTTCTATCCCTAGAAAAATTTACGATGAGTGGGAACCTACTATTAAAATTAAAATTAAAGATCATGAATGCTATGCTTTGTGTGATCTGGGTGCTAGTGTTTCCACGATTCCAAAGACTTTGTGTGATTCGCTAGGTTTCCGTGATTTTGATGATTGCTCTTTAAACTTGCACCTTGCGGATTCCACTATTAAGAAACCTATGGGAAGAATTAATGATGTTCTTATTGTTGCAAATAGGAATTATGTGCTCGTAGATCTTATTGTTCTTGACATAGATTGCAATCCTTCATGTCCTATTATTCTTGGTAAACCTTTCCTTAGAACGATTGGTGCAATTATTGATATGAAGGAAGGGAATATTAGATTCCAATTTCCGTTAAGGAAAGGTATGGAACACTTCCCTAGAAATAAAATAAAATTACCATATGAATCTATTATGAGATCCACTTATGGATTGCCTACCAAAGATGGCAATACCTAGATCTATCTTCGCTTTTATGCCTAGCTAGGGGCGTTAAACGATAACACTTGTTGGGAGGAAACCCAATTTTATTTTATTCCTTGATTTTTTCTCCTGTTTAGTAATAATTAATTTATATAGCCTATGTTTTGGTTCTTTTTTTTGGTGTTTAATTAGTGTTTGTGCCAAGTAGAACCATTGGTTAGACTTGGGGAAAGTATTTTTGATCTTGCTGTAAAAAACAGAAACTTTAGCGCTCACGAGAATTGCTGCCATTTTTATTTAGAAAGTGATATTTAGTTAATTCTTTTTTAAGATGATTAATAGATAAATTAATCACGTCCAGAAATTTATTTTAGAATTTTGGGGTTCAGAAGTTTGCGTTAGCTACAGATTACTACAGACTGTTCTGTTTTTGACAGATTCTGTTTTTCGTGTGTTGTTTGCTTATTTTGATGAATCTATGGCTAGTAAAATAGTTTATAAACCATAGAGAAGTTGGAATACAGTAGGTTTAACACCAATATAAATAAAGAATGAGTTCATTATAGTACCATGAAGTGGTGTTTTGTTTTCTTTCACTAATGGAGCTCACGAGATTTTCTATTTTGAGTTTTGTGTTGTGAAGTTTTCAAGTTTTGGGTAAAAGATTTGATGGATTATGGAACAAGGAGTGGCAAGAGCCTAAGCTAGGGGATGCCCATGGCACCCCAAGATAATCTAAGTACACCTAAAATCCAAAGCTTGGGGATGCCCCGGAAGGCATACCCTCTTTCGTCTACTTCCATCGGTAACTTTACTTGAAGCTATATTTGTATTCACCACATGATATGTGTTTTGCTTGGAGCGTCTTGTATTATTTGAGTCTTTATTTATTAGTTTACCAGAATCATCTTTGCCGTACACACCTTTTGAGAGAAACACACATGATTTGAAAATTATTAGAATACTCTATGTGCTTCACTTATATCTTTTGAGTTATATAGTTTTTGCTCTAGTCTTTCACTTATATCTTTTAGAGCACGGTGGTGGATTTGTTTTATAGAAACTATTATTCTCTCATGCTTCACTTATATTATTTTGAGAGTCTTAAACAGCATGGTAATTTACTTAAACTGGGGAATTAATCCTAGTATGCTAGGCATTTAAGATTAGTATAAAAAATCTAAGAGAAGTTTGATACTTGATAATTGTTTTGAGATATGTAGATGGTGATATTAGAGTCATGCTAGTTGAGTAGTTGTGAATTTGAGAAATACTTGTGTTGAAATTTGTGATTCCCGTAGCATGCACGTATGGTGAACCGTTATGTGATGAAGTCGGAGCATGATTTATTTATTGATTGTCTTCCTTATGAGTGGCGTTCGGGGACGAGCGATGGTCTTTTCCTACCAATCTATACCCCTAGGAGCATGCGCGTAATACTTTGTTTCGATAACTAATTGATTTTTGCAATAAGTATGTGAGTTCTCTATGACTAATGTTGAGTCCATGGATTATATGCACTCTCACCCTTCCACCATTGCTAGCCTCTCTAATACCGCGCACCTTTCGCCGGTATCATACACCCACCATATACCTTCCTCAAAACAGCCACCATACCTACTTATCATGGCATTTCCATAGCCATTTCGAGATATATTTCCATGCAACTTTCCACCGTTCCGTTTACTATGACACGCTCCATCATTGTCATATTGCTTTGCACGATCATGTAGTTGACATTGTATTTGTGGCAAAGCCACCGTTCATAATTCTTTCATACATGTCACACATGCATCATTGCACATCCCGGTACACCGCCGGAGGCATTCACATAGAGTCATATTTTGTTCTAAGTATTGAGTTGTAATTGTTGAGTTGTAAGTAAATAAAAGTGTTATGGTCATCATTTTTAGAGCATTGTCCTAAGTGAGGAAAGGATGATGGAGACTATGATTCCCCCACAGGTCGGGATGAGACTCCGGACTAAAAAAGAAAAAAGAGCCCATAAAATAAGAGAAAGGGCCCAAATACAAAAATGAGAGAAAAAGAGAGAAGGGACGATGCTACTATCCTTTTACCACACTTGTGCTTCAAAGTAGCACCATGATCTTCATGATAGAGAGTCTCCTATGATATCACTTTCATATACTAGTGGGAATTTTTCATTATAGAACTTGGCTTGTATATTCCAATGATGGGCTTCCTCAAAATGCCCTAGGTCTTCGTGAGATATATTGCCATGCAACTTTCCACCGTTCCGTTTACTATGACACGCTCCACCATTGTCATATTGCTTTGCATGATCATGTAGTTGACATTGTATTTGTGGCAAAGCCACTGTTCATAATTCTTTCATACATTTCACTCATGCATGATTGCACATCCCGGTACACCGCCGGAGGCATTCACATAGAGTCATATTTTGTTCTAAGTATTGAGTTGTAATTGTTGAGTTGTAAGTAAATAGAAGTGTGATGATCATCATTTTTAGAGCATTGTCCCAAGTGAGTAAAGGATGATAGAGACTATGATTCCCCCACAAGTCGGGATGAGACTCCGGACTAAATAAGAAAAAAGAGGCCATAAAAAAGAGAAAAGGCCCAAATAAAAAAATGAGAGAAAAAGAGAGAAGGGACAATGCTACTATCCTTTTACCACACTTGTGCTTCAAAGTAGCACCATGATCTTCATGATAGAGAGTCTCCTATGATATCACTTTCATATACTATTTGGAATTTTTCATGATAGAACTTGGCTTGTATATTCCAATGATGGGCTTCCTCAAAATGCCCTAGGTCTTCGTGAGCAAGCGAGTTGGATGCACACCCACTTAGTTCCTTTTGTTGAGCTTTCATATACTTATAGCTCCAGTGCATTCGTTGCTTGGCAATCCCTACTCACTCGCATTGATATCTATTAATGGGCATCTCCATAGCCCGTTAATACGCCTAGTTGATGTGAGACTATCTTCTCCCTTTTTGTCTTCTCCACAACCACCATTCTATTCCACATATAGTGCTATGTCCATGGCTCACGCTCATGTATTGCGTGAAGATTGAAAAAGTTTGAGAACACCAAAACTATGAAACAATTGCTTGGCTTGTCATCGCGGTTGTGCATGATTTAAATACTTTGTGTGGTGAAGATAGAGCATGGCCAGACTATATGATTTTGTAGGGATAACTTTCTTTAATTGGCCATGTTATTTTGAGAAGACATAATCGCTTAGTTAGTATGCTTGAAGTATTATTATTTTTATGTCAATATTAAACTTTTGTCTTGAATCTTTCGGATCAGAATATTCATACCACAATTAAGAGAATTGCATTGAAATTGTGCCAAGTAGCATTTCACATCAAAAATTCTATTTTTTCAACATTTACCTACTCGAGGACGAGCAGGAATTAAGCTTGGGGATGCTTGATATGTCTCCAACGTATCTATAATTTTTTATTGTTCCATGCCATAGTATATTTTTTTGGACATTATTGGGCTTTATTACACACTTTTATATTATTTTTGAGACTAACCTATTAACCGGAGGCCCAGCCCAGAATTGTTGTTTTTTGCCTATTTCAGAGTTTCGCAGAAAAAGAATATCAAACGGAGTCCAAACGGAATGAAACCTTCGGGAACGTGATTTTTGAAACGAACGTGATCCAGAGGACTTGGACCCTACGTCAAAAAAGCAACCAGGAAGGCATGAGGTAGAGGGGCGCGCCTACACCCCCCAGGCGCGCCCTCCACCCTCGTGGGGCCCATGTTGCCCCACCAACGTACTTCTTCCTCCTATATATACCTATGTACCACCAAACTACCAGATGCGGAGTCAAAACCCTAATTCGACCGCCGCAACCTTCTGTACCTGTGAGATCCCATCTTGGGGCCTTTTCCGGAGCTCCGCCGGAGGGAGCATTGATCACGGAGGGCTTCTACATCAACACCATAGCCTCTCCGATGATGTGTGAGTAGTTTACCTCAGACTTTCGGGTCCATAGTTATTAGCTAGATGGCTTCTTGTCTCTTTTTCGATCTCAATACAATGTTCTCCCCCTCTCTAGTGGAGATCTATTCGATGTAATCTTCTTTTGCGGTGTGTTTGTTGAGACCGATGAATTGTGGGTTTATGATCAAGTTTATCTATGAACAATATTTTAATCTTCTCTGAATTCTTTTATGTATGATTGGTTATCTTTGCAAGTCTCTTCGAATTATCAGTTTGGTTTGGCCTACTAGATTGATCTTTCTTGCAATGGGAGAAGTGCTTAGATTTGGGTTCAATCTTGCGGTGTCCTTTCCCAGTGACAGTAGGGGCAGCAAGGCACATATTGTATTGTTGCCATCGAGGATAACAAGGTGGGGTTTATATCATATTGCATGAGTTTATCCCTCTACATCACGTCATCTTGCTTAAAGTGTTACTCTGTTCTTTTGAACTTAATACTCTAGATGCATGCTGGATAGCGGTCGATGTGTGGAGTAATAGTAGTAGATGCAGGCAGGAGTCGGACTACTTGTCTCGGACGTGATGTCTATATACATGATCATACCTAGATATTCTCATAACTATGCTCAATTTTGTCAATTGCTCAACGGTAATGTGTTTACCCACCGTAATACTTATGCTCTTGAGAGAAGCCACTAGTGAAACATATGGCCCCCGGGTCTATTTTCTATCATATTAATCTTCCATCAACAAGCTATTTCTTGCACCGTTTTTATTTTTCTTAATTTACTTTGCATCTTTACCATAAAATACCAAAAATATTATCTTATCATATCTATCAGATCTCAGTTTCGTAAGTGCCGTGAAGGGATTGACAACCCCTTTATTGCGTTGGTTGCGAGGATTTTATTTGTTTGTGTAGGTGCGAGGGACTCGTGCGTGGCCTCCTACTGGATTTATACCTTAGTTGTCAAAAACTAAGGGAAATACTTACGCTACTTTGCTTCATCACCCTTTCCTCTTCAAGGCAAACCAACGCAGTGCTCAAGAGGTAGCAAGAAGGATTCCTGGCGCCGTTGCCGGGGAATCTACGCGAAACTCAACATACCAAGTACCCATCACAAACCCTTAGCTCCCGCATTACATTATTTGCCATTTGCCTCTTGTTTTCCTCTCCCCCACTTCACCCTTGCTGTTTTACTCGCCCACTCTTTTCCGTTCGCCTCTTTCTCATGTGCTTCTTGTTTGCTCGTATGTTGGATCGCTTGCTTGTCACGATGGCTCTACCTAGATTTGGTGATCTTCACCTTAAAAGGTTAGAAGAGATCAAAACTCTAGATATAAATGAACCCACTATTTTGGATTTCAAGGATTTTAATTATGATAATTGCTCTTTGATAGATTTTCTTTCCTTGTTGCAATACATACTAAATTCTCCACATGCTTATAGTCAAAATAAAGCTTTTACAAAACATATCGTTGATGCTTTGATGCAATCTTATGAAGAAAAACTTGAGTTGGAAGTTTCTATCCCTAGAAAACTTTATGATGAGTGGGAACCTACTATTAAAATTAAAATTAAAGATCATGAATGCTATGCTATGTGTGATTTTGGTGCTAGTGCTTCCACGATTCCAAAGACTTTGTGTGATTTGCTAGGTTTCCATGATTTTGATGATTGCTCTTTAAACTTGCACCTTGCGGATCCCACTATTAAGAAACCTATGGGAAGAATTAATGATGTTCTTATTATTGCAAATAGGAATTATGTGCTCGTAGATTTTATTGTTCTTGACATAGATTGCAATCCTTCATGTCCTATTATTCTTGGTAGACCTTTCCTTAGAACGATTGGTGCAATTATTGATATGAAGGAAGGGAATATTAGATTCCAATTTCCGTTAAGGAAAGGTATGGAACACTTCCCTAGAAAGAAAATTAAATTACCATATGAATCTATTATGAGAGCCAGTTATGGATTGCCTACCAAAGATGGCAATACCTAGATCTATCTTCGCTTTTATGCCTAGCTAGGGGCGTTAAACGATAGCGCTTGTTGGGAGGCAACCCAATTTTATTTTATTCCTTGCTTTTTGCTCCTGTTTAGTAATAAATAATTTATCTAGCCTCTGTTTTAGTTGTGTTTTTTGTGTTTAATTAGTGTTTGTGCCAAGTAGAACCGTTGGGAAGACTTGGGGAAAGTCATTTTGATCTTGCTGTAAAAAACAGAAACTTTAGCGCTCACGAGAATTGCTGCCATTTTTATTTCGAAAGTGATATTTAGTTAACTCTTTTTGCAGACAATTAATAGATAAATTACTCACGTCCAGCAATTTATTTTAGAAATTTTTGGGGTTCCATAAGTTTGCGTTAGCTATTGATTACTACAGACTGTTCTGTTTTTGACAGATTCTGTTTTTCGTGTGTTGTTTGCTTATTTTGATGAATCTATGGCTAGTAAAATAGTTTAAAAACCATAGAGAAGTTGGAATACAGTAGGTTTAACACCAATATAAATAAAGAATGAGTTCATTACAGTACCTTGAAGTGGTGTATTGTTTTCTTTCGCTAACGGAGCTCACGAGATTTTCTATTTTGAGTTTTGTGTTGTGAAGTTTTCAAGTTTTGGGTAAAAGATTTGATGGATTATGGAACAAGCAGTGGCAAGAGCCTAAGATAAGGGATGTCCATGGAACTCCAATATAATCTAAGGACACCTAAAATCCAAAGCTTGGGGATGCCCCGGAAGGCATCCCCTCTTTCGTCTAGTTCCATCCGTAACTTTACTTCGAGCTATATTTGTATTCACCACATGATATGTGTTTTTCTTGGAGCGTCTTGTATTATTTGAGTCTTTATTTATTAGTTTTCCACAATCATATTTGCTGTACGCGCATTTTGAGAGAAACACACATGATTTGAAAATTATTAGAATACTCTATGTGCTTCATTAATATCTTTTGAGTTATATAGTTTTTGCTCTAGTACTTCACTTATATCTTTTAGGGCATGGTGGTGGATTTGTTTCATAGAAACTATTATTCTCTCATGATTCACTTATATTATTTTGAGAGTCTTAAACAGCATGGTAATTTACATAACCTGGGAAATTAATCCTAGTATGCTAGGCATTCAAGATTAGTAAAAAAAAATCTTATGAGTGTGCTGAATACTAAGAGAAGTTTGATACTTGATAATTGTTTTGAGATATGTAGATGGTGATATTAGAGTCATGCTAGTTGAGTAGTTGTGAATTTGAGAAATACTTGTGTTGAAGTTTGTGATTCCCGTAGCATGCATGTATGGTGAACCGTTATGTGATGAAGTCGGAGCATGATTTATTTATTGATTGCCTTCCTTATGAGTGGCGGTCGGGGAAGAGCGATGGTCTTTTCCTACCAATCTATCCCCTAGGAGCATGCGCGTAGTACTTTGTTTCGATAACTAATAGATTTTTGCAATAAGTATGTGAGTTCTTGATGACTAATGTTGAGTCCATGGATTATACGCACTCTCACCCTTCCACCATTGCTAGCCTCTCTAATACCGCGCACCTTTTGCCGGTATCATACACCCACCATATACCTTCCTCAAAACAGCCACCATACCTACCTATCATGGCATTTTCATAGCCATTCCGAGATATATTGCCATGCAACTTTCCACCATTCCGTTTACTATGACACGCTCCATCATTGTCATATTGCTTTGCATGATCATGTAGTTGACATTGTATTTGTGGCAAAGCCACCGTTCATAATTCTTTCATACATTTCACTCATGCATGATTGCACATCCCGGTACACCGCCGGAGGCATTCATATAGAGTCATATTTTGTTCTAAGTATTGAGTTGTAATTGTTGAGTTGTAAGTAAATAGAAGTGTGATGATCATCATTTATAGAGCATTGTCCCAAGTGAGTAAAGGATGATGGAGACTATGATTCCCCCACAAGTCGGGATGAGACTCCGGACTAAATAAGAAAAAAGAGGCCATAAAAAAGAGAAAAGGCCCAAATAAAAAAATGAGAGAAAAAGAGAGAAGGGACAATGCTACTATCCTTTTACCACACTTGTGCTTCAAAGTAGCACCATGATCTTCATGATACAGAGTCTCCTATGATATCACTTTCATATACTATTTGGAATTTTTCATTATAGAACTTGGCTTGTATATTCCAATGATGGGCTTCCTCAAAATGCCCTAGGTCTTCGTGAGCAAGCAAGTTGGATGCACACCCACTTAGTTCCTTTTGTTGAGCTTTCATATACTTATAGCTCTAGTGCATCCGTTGCATGGCAATCCCTACTCACTCACATTGATATCTATTAATGGGCATCTCCATAGCCCGTTAATACGCCTAGTTGATGTGATACTGTCTTCTCCCTTTTTGTCTTCTCCACAACCACCATTCTATTCCACATATAGTGCTATGTACATGGCTCACGCTCATGTATTGCGTGAAGATTGAAAAAGTTTGAGAACACCAAAAGTATGAAACAATTGCTTGGCTTGTCATCGGGGTTGTGCATGATTTAAATACTTTGTGTGGTGAAGATAGAGCATAGCCAGACTATATGATTTTGTAGGGATAACTTTCTTTGGCCATGTTATTTCGAGAAGACATAATCGCTTAGTTAGTATGCTTGAAGTATTATTATTTTTATGTTAATATTAAACTTTTTTCTTGAATCTTTCGGATCTGAATATTCATACCACAATTAAGAGAATTACATTGAAATTATGCCAAGTAGCATTCCACATCAAAAATTCTGTTTTTTTATATTTACCTACTCGAGAACGAGCAAGAATTAACCTTGGGGATGCTTGATACGTCTCCAACGTATCTATAATTTTTTATTGTTCCATGCTATATTATATTCTTTTTTGGACATTATTTGGCTTTATTATACACTTTTATATTATTTTTGGTTCTAACCTATTAACCGGAGGCCTAGCCCAGAATTGTTGTTTTTTGCCTATTTCAGAGTTTCGCAGAAAAAGAATATCAAACGGAGTCCAAACGGAATGAAACCTTCGGGAACGTGATTTTTGAAACGAACGTGATCCAGAGGACTTGAACCCTACGTCAAGAAAGCAACCAAGAAGGCACAAGGTAGAGGGGCGCGCCTACCCCCCCCCCCCCAGGCGCGCCCTCCACCCTCGTGGGGCCCACGTTGCTCCAACAACATACTTCTTCCTCCTATATATACCTACGTACCCCCAAACTACCAGATACGGAGCCAAAACCCTAATTCGACCGCCGTAACCTTCTGTACCCGTGAGATCCCATCTTGGGGCCTTTTCCGGAGCTCCGCCGGAGGGGGCATCGATCACGGAGGGCTTCTACATCAACACCATAGCCTCTCCGATGATGTGTGAGTAGTTTACTTCAGACTTTCGGGTCCATAGTTATTAGCTAGATGGCTTGTTCTCTCTTTTTGGGTCTCAATACAATGTTTTCCCCCTCTCTTGTGGAGATCTATTCGATGTAATCTTCTTTTGCGGTGTGTTTGTTGAGACCGATGAATTGTGGGTTTATGATCAAGTTTATCTATGAACAATATTTGAATCTTCTCTGAATTCTTTTATGTATGATTGGTTATCTTTGCAAGTCTCTTAGAATTATCAGTTTGGTTTGGCCTACTAGATTGATCTTTCTTGCAATGGGAGACGTGCTTAGATTTGGGTTCAATCTTGCGGTGTCCTTTCCCAGTGATAGTAGGGGCAGCAAGGCACGTACTGTATTGTTGACATCAAGGATAACAAGATGGGGTTTATATCATATTGCATGAGTTTATGCCTCTATATCATGTCATATTGCTTAAAGCGTTACTCTGTTCTTTTGAACTTAATACTCTAGATGCATGCTGGATAGCGGTCGATGTGTGGAGTAATAGTAGTAGATGCAGGCAGTAGTCGGTCTACTTGTCACGGACGTGATGCCTATATACATGATCATACCTAGATATTCTCATAACTATGCTCAATTCTGTCAATTGCTCAACAGTAATTTGTTTACCCACCGTAATACTTATGCTCTTGAGAGAAGCCACTAGTGAAACATATGGCCCCCGGGTCTATTTTCTATCATATTAATCTTCCATCAACAAGCTATTTCTTGCACCGTTTTTATTTGCTTTATTTACTTTGCATCTTTATCATAAAAATACCAAAATATTATCTTATCATATCTATCAGATCTCATTTTCGTAAGTGACCGTGAAGGGATTGAAAACCCCTTTATTGCGTTGATTGCGAGGATTTTATTTGTTTGTGTAGGTGCGAGGGACTCGTGCGTGGCCTCCTACTGGATTGATACCTTGGTTCTCAAAAACTGAGGGAAATACTTACGCTACTTTGCTGCATCACCCTTTCCTCTTCAAGGGAATACCAAGGCAGTGCTCAAGAGGTAACAAGAACAAACGAAGAGATTATGGTAGGGTACAAAACTACCTAAAGTTATCCTTTCTGATCGATCTATTCAAGAGTCTGTAGTAAAATAACATGAAGCTATTCGTTCCGTTCAATCTATCATAGAGTTCGTACTAGAATAACACCTTAAGACACAAATCAACCAAAACCCTAATGTCACGTAGATACTCCAATGTCACCTCAAGTATCCGTGGGTATGATTATACGATATGCATCACACAATCTCATATTCATCTATTCAACCAACACAAAGAACTTCAAAGAGTGCCCCAAAGTTTATACTGGAGAGTCAAGACGAAAATGTGTGCCAACCCCTATGCATAAGTTCACGAGGTCACGGAACTCGCAAGTTGATCACCAAAACATACATCAAGTGGATCACGTGATATCCCATTGTCACCACAGATAAGCACATGCAAGACATACATCAAGTGTTCTCAAATCCTTAAAGACTCAATCCGATAACTTCAAAGGGAAAACTCAATTCATCACAAGAGAAGCTCGCGATACATCAAGATCGTACCACCTCAAGAACACGAGAGAGAGAGAGAGAGAGAGAGATCAAACACATAGCTACTGGTACATACCCACAGCCCCGAGGGATAACTACTCCCTCCTCGTCTTGGAGAGCACCGAGATGATGAAGATGGCCACCGAAGAGGGATTCCCCCCTCCGGCAGGGTGCTGGAACGGGTCTATATTGGTTTTCAGTGGCTACGGAGGCTTCTGGCAGCGGAACTCCCGATCTATTCTGTCCTCCGATGTTTTTAGGGTTTATGGACATATATAGGCGAAAGAAGTCAGTCCGGGGAGCCACGAGGGGCCCACGAGGGTGGGGGCGCCCCCAGGTGGCAGGCGCACCTCCCTACCACGTGGCCACCTCGAAGCTTCCCTGACATATACTCCAAGTCTCCTGGATTGCTTGCTTGTGCTACTCACCACATAGATCACAAAAATACAAGACTTGCACCCCTGTAAATATGGCATGTTGTAGTTCAAAACATATGTCGACCTCATCCTCATAGAATGCACACATCAAATGCAACAAAAATGACAAATCACCATGTTCTGCTAAGCACCAGCAATTAACATTTTATAGCACTCTTACAACAATGAAAATGGCATCATAATGGCCAGTAACATGCATGGAAATGCAGCTAACATGAAGATCTCAATGACACGAACATTTTTACATATCATATGCATGATTTGGAGCACCGAGCACGGAGATGTGACATGATGAAGATGGCATAAAAATATCACAGAAAAATGACTTAGACGAAAATCACCTCCCAGATCTAGATCTAGGGTTTGCACGCAGATCGAGGATGGTCGGAGTCTCGCCGGAGTTGGTCGTCGAGGTGGAGGGAGATGACCGGCCGGAGCTCGAGGAGGGGGTGGCCGGACCCGGATCGGTAGCGGGCGACGGACGACGGGAGGCGAGGCGGCGCGGTGGCGGCGACGACGAGCGCTGGTGGCGGCAGGGACTGTTGGTGGCGCCGGCGGAAGAGCTCGGCGGCCTACGCCGCGCGGGCGGTGGCGCTGGCGCGGCTCGCGGGCGCGGGCGGTGGCGCTGGCGCGGCTCGCGGGCGCGGGTGGAGGAGAAGCGGCGGCGCTTCGGGCCGAAGGGGGGGCGACCTCGGGCCCGAGCGGGCCGGCGGTGGCGGGTGGAGGCGGCGGGACACGTGGCGCGTCACAATTGGTTCGGGCACGGCGGCGGATGCGTCCGGCACCGTCCGGACGTGTCCGGCGCGGAGAGAGGAGCGGGGCTAGGGTTTGGACTCGGGATTTTGGAGGGATGCACATATTTATAGGTAGATGGAGGTAGGAGTGTCCAAATGAGGTGCGGTTTTCGCCCACACGATCGTGATCCGATGACGGAGAACATGGAGGTGGTCTAGATGGGTTATTGAGCTGTTTTGGAGGGGTGTTGGGTTGCAACACAAAAGAGACTTTTGCGGTTACCCGGTTAACCGTTGGGGCATCAAACGGCCTCCAAATGAAACGAAATTTGACAGGCGGTCTACCAGTTATTCCGAGAACGTTTTTATCCCGCTCATGAAAGAGACAAGAGGGGTGCGCTGGGTGCATGTGGGAGTGTCGGATTGCAAAACGGATAACAGGGAAAAGGTTCGGACGCATGAGACGAACACGAATGCAAATGTGATGCACATGATGACATGATATGAAATACATGACATGAACAAAATGCAAAACAAAAGACAAAAACCCAACCACGAAGGGAATATCATAACATAAAGACGAAAATGGCAAGAGTCGGAGTTACAAATATGGCAAGTTACACCCGGGGTGTTACAGGCAGCCTCCCCCCACCCTTGCTACAATGCGACTTTTTATTGCGTGTTCGACATGCCGCTACTATTAATGGCTTCAGCTTCCCCCTAGCATGCTTGTTCTTCCACTCTGGTTGCTAGCGTGTGTGGGGCACAATTCAACCTTGGGTGAAAACTTGACCTACCAATCCAATAGTGGTGGCATATGTGGGCATCATTCTTCTTCTTGGAGGCACCGTATTCTGGTTACTAGCATCGCCCACACTTTGAGTTCCTTCTCTTGTGGTGAAATTCGTTGAGTCGGTTGTGACATTCCAGGCGACGTCAATGGATTTGATCATTTTAGAGTTTTCGACACACCTTTTCCTTTGCAATGAACAACATTTTTTGGATCAAGCTTCTGTGACTGGTCAGGTCTTCACCTTTAAGTGGCGAACTTGGATTTGGGACCTTATGATCGAGATATAGTGGCGCACTTCACAAGATGGTGTGAGCCGACGACTTCATCTCTCATGGTTGAATGCGCAATTTGCCATGAAGCTAAAAGAGGCTAGGTGGTGTCTCATTTCAAAAGATCTGGTTGTGGATGTTGATCTTTCTAACCTTTTCTTTTTTACTTTTATTCTTTTCATTGGTGTTGTGATTGTTGTGGGCATCCATATTGTTCTATCGCAGTGTTTCTCACAGCAATGCTAATCATGTTTAGGGGAAGATGGATGTTGGCTCCCTCGTAAATGCAAAATTCATTATAAAATTTAAACAAATTCTAATCTTTCATGTGCACATGTAGATGTTCACTACATATATGAAATTCTACGAATAAGTACTTTAATTTGTAAGCGACACAAAAAAAGACACATGTGTGGTCAGTTTATCTACATAATTGTAGTTCACGTCTATATGCACATGTAGAAATATTCAAGGCCTTTCTAAACTTTTAAAAAATACTCCGTTACTGAAACCATGACAATAATTTTGGAATGGATGGAGTGTTTTTTTTAAGTTTAAACCAGGCTTCATGATGCCCCAAATATATTTTGCATTTTTTGGGTTTTAGGGCTTCTTGGATCGGTAGTTTCGAAGCCCAAAAGTTCCACAAAACTAAGTTTGTCCCGCTTAACATTGACTCGACCCTCGCCCTTAAAATTGCCACATTTGGTTGCCCTATCTCCTCCTATCCCCAAATCTATCTTGGCCTACCTCTATCCCACGTCAAGCTTCCCTCCTCGGCCTTCCACCCCATCGTTCAAATTATCCTCAGTTACCTTATTGGGTGGGCTTCTAGGCTTCTCTCTCACGGGGCTTGGCTAACTCAAACAACTTCCACTAGTGACTCTCTTGTCGCTTACTTCATGTTCATCTTATGCCTTCCCAAAAGTACTTTTAAAGAACTTGATGCGATTAGATGTTCCTTTTTCTGGACTACCGAAGAAACTTGTACCGAGGCTAAATATCTTATTGCTTGGGGAAAATGTGAACCTAAAGACTATGGTGGTCTAGGCATGAAAAATTTGCATACCCAAAAACTCATCTACTTATGAAATTTGCTTTCAAACAACTTTAGTCTCTAGACTTACATTGGATACTTTGGTTCCCCAACTGCCACTCCAAGTCATTGCCACAAAAATAACAAAACCGTCCTCATGGGTGAACCACCAACTCCCCTTGCTACAAAGAAGTTCCTTCGTTCTCACCAACAATGGCTTATTCACCTTCTTCTGGACTGACAACTATATACATATGTAGCCTTTGCCTTCCCGCACCTAT
>NC_041386.1:29416393-29454439 GCF_002162155.2 Triticum dicoccoides | reverse complement strand
CCCTACTGTCCTAGTGTCCCAGGATTGATTATTCTCTAACCTTCGGAATCGCCTAACCACAATTGCATGTGCAGAGATAGATGTTATTTTGCCCTTGTTGTGGGATTTTGTCCACAATGACGCTTCAGATCCGCGCTCCCTCACCTCAACATGGCACCCGCAAGGTTCGGGTGCGGGTAGTGGTCGCCAAAACACATACCGGTCTCAATAGTTTTCGCCTAAAACCTGTACCCGTAACTGCATGTCGGGTTTCGAATTGTTCCCATCCCGTACCTGGTCGGGTGCAGGTAATACCCACGAGTAAAAATACCCATCTCGATCACCTTATCCAATCCACACTTGACCATTTTTTTTCTCAACATTTCCGCGTATATACACAATATTTCGGCATGTATACTTCAATATTTCAGCACATATATAACATATTTTAGCATTCCAGCACATATATACCACATTTTTAGCATTTCAGCACATATATATCATGATTTTATGTGTGATGGAATAAAAACAATGTTATTAATTTTCAGAAGTGGATAGCAATAAGCATGAACTAGATGGCACTAAACAATGTCCACTTACATTCATGGATGAGTAGCCTGTAAGTGAACTTTTAGACAAACATTCATATATGTTCTTTCTTCTTGTCCCCAATTACAAGACATGTGTGAATGTAAGTGGACATATGTCTTGTAATCATTTCGTGGTATCAAAACTTTTTAGACAAACATTCACATATGTTCTTTCTTCTTTTTCCCAATTACAAGACATATGTGAATGTAAATGGACATATGTCTTGTAATCATTTCGTGGTATTAAAGAAGCATGGACGTGTGATCATTTCAAAGTAGGGGATGCAGAAGTATCTTCAATAGAATAAAAAATAAAAATGAAGAAATCATTTCAAAGTAGGGGATGCAGAAGTACCTTCAGTACTTCACTCTATGACCCAAGGCACTACTGGTTTGGCTTCCGCTTGGATTGCAACCACCTACCTCCATCGATCTCATTTGGGATGTCCCACTACCAGCCGGCCTCGACGAAGACCACACCAAAAAAAAATATCATTAAGTTTATAAGAGAGAAGTTGCAAGATCTTCTATCATGTTTCATGGCTCAATCTGCGTGCTTCTAGCACTATCTCCAGTTTTCGCATCACCAGATTACTCGTTCAATTTTATTTTATTTGAACACACTATGACCTTCTGTGTCTATGTTGTGTTAAAAAAATAGTTTTGCTAAAGCACATTTAAATGTGTCATAAGTATTACACATCTAAGTCATATGTCATTGATGTTACATTGAGATTCGTGTGAATATTTTTTTTCTTTTTTTTTCTCTTTATACTTGATTCACTCACTTAGATGTGCAATAACTGCACATCTAGATATGCTCTAGACATACACAAAAAATCAAACAACATCTTCCCTCAGGCAGGCCCAAGAGCCACAGGAAACCGGCGCGGGCAAACTGACCCAACGACGGTTAACCTGGAAGGGGAAAATGGTTCAGACTACACTACACCTCGATGCACCCTCGCCCTGAAAAAGACCACGTCAGGTCACTCGTCCATCAGAGTGTTCCGCAGTCGTAGTCGGCCATTTTCACCAGGCTTCTCGCGAGCGCTCCGGCCAGCACCTTCTCCCGGAGAAAGCTCACGATCGCATTGTCACTCTGCTGCACGAAGCCGACCATGTAGGCGGCTCCGACGAGCTGGACGCTCCGCCACCGCCGCATCCCGGCGTACTCGCGCAGGCCCGACTCGATCCTCTCCTCCTCCGTGCCAGCCTCCCCGCCAAGGACGGCGTCGCCGAGGCATCTCGCCAGGATGACGCCGTCCTCCAGCGCCGAGCAGCCGCCCTGGCCCAGGTCCGGCGTCATCGGGTGCAGCGCGTCGCCGGCCACGCACACGTTGCCCTTGCTGATGCTCGCGAACAGGAGCGACAGCGGCGAACGGAACCGCAGCGGCGCGGCGGACGCGTCGCTCATGTCGCTCCGTTCCACCACCTCCAGCGCCCCCGCGGGCACCTTGGAGCTCCTCAGCCTGGCCAGCACGTGCTGCTTCATCTTGGCGGCGCCCTCGACGTCGACGCCCTTGTCCGCACTCGCGTTCTGGGAGGGAGACCAGGTGTAGAACCAGTAGATGCGGGTGTCGTCGCAGGGCAGGAAGCCGAAGCGGAAGCCATGGCCGATGTACTGCAGGAACTCGGGCTCGAAACCATGGCCGTCGGGGTAATGTGCGAGGCCTCTCGTGGCCAAGCGCCCCGAGTAGGACGGCTTGGGGAGCCCCAGCCATTTCGCCACCACCGAGTTGACCCCGTCGCAGCCGATCAGCACCTTTGCCCTGAGAGTCGAGCCGTCGGCGAGGTGGAGGATCTTGGCGGCGCCGTCTTGGTCGTCGATGGAGACGATCTTGGACGAGTAGCGAATGGTGCCCGTCGGCAGCTCCTCCTCGAGCGTCCGGAGCAGCAGGTCACGCCTGACGCGGCAGGTCTCATGAGGTCCTCTGCATCCAAAATTATCCATGTAATTGTGTTACTCATCACGTCCTGATAGATGAGAACTTGCTGCCAACTCGGTGCTCACCCATTCTCCTGCAGCGTGAAATCCAGCTCGTGTGCGATCTCTCCGGTGGACGCAGAGAAGACACGCAGCCTACGTACGAACATGGGTCGATCGGATTACACTACAGTTTTAAGCGGAAAACGAGAGCCAACGTGCAAGCCAGCCATTGAAGAAGAAACGGCAGCCAGGCGTTTACCCTTGGATGTGCAGGTGGAGCTTCCTGATCTTGTCGCCGACCCCGAGGGCGTCGAGCGCGCGGAAGGCGTTGGGCCACGTCGTGATGGCGTAGCCGGACGCGCGCAGCGCCGGCGACGACTCCAGCACCACGCTCCTCACCCCTTTCCTGTGCAGCCCGAGAGCCACGGCGAGGCCGGCGGGGCCGGCGCCCACGACGACGATGTGCTCGGCATTGATCTCATCTTGTTCTTCCATGCAAGCTGCCGTGTCGTCCCAGTGTCCAAACGAATTAGGAGCGCGCGGTGCTATTATGCTGGCGGCTAGGCTAGGCGCGAGAGATTCAACAAGGCAAGAACATTGCGTGGCTTTGATTTCGTCTTCCCGGATGAGGAACAGCTTCGGCTTGGCAAGTCTATTGTCGCAAGTTATGATGATTTTCCTGGCGTGCATGGCTGGGTGGGCCGGTACGTATGGCGGTCCTGGACCGCAATTCGTTTGGACCAACCAACAAGAGACCGCAATTCGTATGTGGTGGATTGAAGGGAAAACTCCAAAACCATCCACGACATACGCGGTCTAGGAGACATATATTTATTTATTTTAGTTGGAAAATCTGCGAATATCCAATTCCGAGTCCGGGCTCGTTTGCACCCGGTCAAGAAACAATTCATAGAAAATAAAAATAAAAATCTAAATTTTTTATGGAAGGTAGATAATTTGGTGTGTGAGGTTCGCTACAAATTTCAAAGCATTTGGACAATTGAGTAGCTCTCAGCAAAAAAGACAAATTAGGTCTGAACAGTACACTTTTTAATAGACCTTAAATTTGTCTTTTTTGCCAAGAGATACTCAGACGTCCAAATAATTTAAAATTTAGAGCGGACATCACGCACCAAATTATCTACCATGCCAAAAATTGGAATTTTTTGATTTTTTTCTAGTGTTTATTTTAATTTTTTTTATTCAGCGTGGGTACAGATGAGTCTGGGAGCCAAAACGCCTCACTCGAAAATCTGTTGCAACTTTATTAAAATGTCAAGGTACACTCCGAGGCCACCACCAAGCTAACACATGCCGTTGGTACCATTTTGGGGCACGCAAGTGCGGGGACACCAAGTCCCTCGCACGCGTTTTTTTTTTGGCTTCTGGTTTTTTTAACTTTCATATCTTTAAAATAAAAAAATTAGAATAAATTTTGTTTTCATATTCGTGTTTTTTGTGATGAACGCTTAATTTCAAATAAGACCATTTTAAATATGTTTTCACGAAATTTGAAAATAAATGTTAAGTACAAGCTACTGATAAATCATGAGTTTGTGCTTACGGCCAATTTTTGTGACTACAGCCGACAAAAATAATGTCTCAAAATTTTATCGATGAAACTTGGTAAGAGCGAGCTTGAAAATCGCAAGTTTTAGATGAAAAATCGTAATTTTCAATGATTGAAACTTAAAACTTATTGCGCCCCTACTGCGCTCTCATGCGGGATCCAACTACTTTACGAATCGCGAGGTGATCGAGCTGTCGGGCAGGGCTTGCCAGGTGCGTGCACCTATGAATTTCTGCGGTGGTGCATGTAACCAGGTCTTACAGAGTTTATTATTGCAACCTTCCCTAGCTAGTTCATGTGCGACTTTATTCGCCGAGGGTTGCACCCACAGAACCCCAAAGTCCTTGAAGGACCTAAGAAGTCGCTTCACTTCCTCGACAATTGGCCCATATGATGAAAGATCCGTAGCCTCTTGATTGATCTTACGGACAACAACTTGGGAGTCTCGCTCCAGGATCACTTCGGACACACCAACCTCCCTCGCCAGGTGAAGAGCTCATGGAGACAGAGAGATTGACAGAGTTATCGTGTACATCTCGGACTAGCCACACGCCCACACACAAAGAAGACTTACCACCGGTTACACTATTCACCTATATTAGTTCCTGTTTGCTAAACATCAGGTACGAGCGGAGCCGGCGATCGTCGGCGGGGGCGAGTTAGAAACTTAATGGGCGGGTTAGGGATGGGGATGCGTGGCGGCGTGCGGTAGCGCCCACCGGCCACGGGGCGCTATGTCGGAGGGTGACTGCACGACGAAGAAGATGAATAGGGAAAATAGGGCGCTAGCTATTTTTTAGGCATTTGGATGCAAGAAAATGATCTCCAACAACTGCCCTATCATATTTTTTTGGCCAAAAAACTTGTGGACCCAAAAAGAGGACTCTAGGTGACCCCGCATGAGACCAAAATATACAGGACATTCGCGGCTGCCGTAAACCAAAATCCCCCTACAGCCCACCCACAACCTCCATAGCACCCCCGCGTGACCCCTCTCCCCTCTGACACCATTGTAGCCTGTAAATCCGGTGAGTATCGCACCCCCGCCGCGCCCGCCGCTGCCAGATCTACTAATCCCACCTCGCCAGCGGCCGTTGTACCGCTTATATCGCCGCCACCAACGCATCTCGTCCAGCCACTCCGCCGCGCCTCGTACCTGCCTCACTGTCACCATGCCACCGAAGCCAAAGACCAAAGCCGGTTTCGAGGGCATGTAGCCGCGGCCCTCCACCCAATACGGCGTGGAGTTCAGCACGCGTGGCCATAGGTACTGGGTGGGCACTTTCCGTAGCATGGACCCCACCGCCCGCGCGTATGACATCGCGGCGTGGCGGCTCGGTCTGCAACCTGAAAAGGCTCAACTTCCCGGAGGACTCGTTGGAGGCAGCATAGCTCGTTGGGCAGAAGGTTCGCAAGGGAGCACCCAGAGTATGTTCAATAAGAGCAGGAGTGGTACTGGAAGAGGGACACAGAGAAGAAGAAGGTGAAGGACAACAACGACGCAGGACCTTCCTCTGCGAAGGTGGTGGTCAACGTCGAGTCGTTTGACAACGACATCGATTGGGACGAACTTGAGCGTGAGGAGGACGAGGATGCCATCGAGTGGGAGAAAAACGAAAACGAGTAGTGTGTACACAGTGCTAGTGGTAGTTTAGAGATACTATGCTTGAACTTTACATGAAGTTGTAAACGAAGTACATGTTAACTCTGCATGGATTTTGTTTGAACTTCGACGAATATGCAATGCAATGTGAGAGTTTTGATATTTTGGTGCCCTACTATAATGCAGCGGTAGGAGACGCAGCATTTTTATGCACAATTTTTTTTACTTGAAGCCTTTTGACGCTCTATTTTTGGGGCTGTGGACATTTAGTTTCTGGGTGTATATACACCCAGGAATTGAAAAAATTATACAAAAAAAGCCAAAAAAGTTTAGAGGTATTTCTGGAATAAACTTGACTTTCTTTTATACCAGTATGTAATTTTTCATCAACCAAAACTCAGCGTTGACTTCTAGGAAAAAACATTGCGAAATAGTACAAGACACTGTTCACACTATTTTGACCAATTTTTATGTCTCTTTTGCCCTTGAAGTCATCGCTGGGTGGTTTTGGTTGGGGAAAATTACATTCTGGTGCAAAAAAAATCAAGTTTATTCTAAGAAAGAATCTGAATGTTTTTAACTTTTTTGTAAAAAAATCAATTCTTAGGTTATAAACACCCAGGAACCAATGGGTATTTTCTTAAACTCCGTTCTCGTTCTCGTTAGATTCAACGTCTTGGTTGGGGTTGTGTGGCAGCGGCGATATTCCTTAGTGGGAATAATGTCTCCCACATTCTATCCCCGTCCCGATGGTGCTTCTAGGATCATACGAAGGATGTGTGAAGGTTTGTCTCTGTCGGATCTTGCGGGATTCGGTTGGTGCTGGCCTTCGGTGGATCTGTTTGGATCCGGTCTTCGTTCGTCTTCACTTGGGTGTTTACAAGTTTGACCCTTCTAGTCTATGACTTTTTTCATCGGCGATGATTGCTATTCTATGCGCTGGTCCTATGTGGCCTTAGCACGACGACTTCCCGACTGTTTACTATAACAAGGTTTGTCCGGCTTCGGTGATGAAGATGCGATGATGGGGGCGCGCCTTCGGCTCGCTCCAGCGTTTGTAGTCGTTGCTAGGGGTCCACGGACATGGTTAAAAAATTTCAGAAACACTAACGCCCACACATGTGGGCGTCTGGCAACTCGCCCACACGCATGGATTCTCGTCCAACCAATTCTACACGAATCTTGGCGTGTTCTAGCAGTTTTTGTGTGACACGTAGGACTAAGCTGGTGTGTGTGGGCATTCATCCGGTCGCCCACACGTCCTTTTCACCATACGGGGGGCTGGCGTGTGGGCGTTTATCACTTCGCCCACACCCAAAGTTGGCAGTTGCCATGTGTTTCTGCAGGGTACATGGCAACTGCCCTAGCTTTGCTTGTAAGCAGATGGCAACTCTTTTTTACCCCGAGTTGCCATGTGTTTTTGCATGGTACATGGCAACTGCCCTAGCATGCACGTAAGCAGATGGCAACTCTTTCTATTTACATGACAACTGCCCTAGCATGCTTGTGAGCACATGACAACTCTCTCTTTTACCCGAACATGTTTTTTTGACATGCCTTTTTGTAGTGCTACACGACAACTGCCTAGTGGGTGGCAACTCCTAAAATTTTGAAATCATGGCAATTGCAGTAGACCAGACCATACATGGCAACTGCAGTTGAGCAACCATGGCAATTGTAGTTGTCCGACATGGCAACCGAAGTTCAGCGACATGGCAACTACAATTAAAAGAACATGGACGAGGGTCTGGACCATGACAACTGCGGGACGCGGGTTACTGTCACGCGGGGCATGTGGGACCACGAGGTACGAGGCCTGACGTACGAGGGTGTGGGCGTTATCTACTTGTGGTCATTACTTGTTTTGCCCACACGTAGGTGTGTGGGTTGTTTCTCTTATACACCACACAAAATGTGTGGGCAAACTCTCTAACGCCTACACGTGTGGCACTATCGGCGTCCTAATTTTTATTACTTCTTTTGTTCTTTGTACTGTCATAATTAAGGATAAATAGTTTGAAAGTTTCTCGGAAGAAAGAAAAAGATATGCTCTTGCTATCTTGGTTGCCTCAAATGTACTACTCCCTAGCTCGACAGCGTCCCGCAGTTGTAGTCCGACATCTTAACGAGCCTTCCCGCGAGCACTCCGGCCAGCACCTTCTCCCGCAGAAAGCTGATGATCCTATTACCACTCTGCTGCAAGAAGCCGACAACGTAGGCCGTTCCGATGAGCTCGATGCTCCTCCACCGCCGTATCCCGGCAAACCTGCGCAGGCCCAACTCGATCCTCTCCTTCTCATCAGTCCCGCCTGTCGCTCCGTCGCCATCGCCACCGAGGATGGCCTCGCCGAGGCATCTGGCCAGGACGACGCCGTCCTCCAGCGCCGCGCAGCCGCCCTGGCCAAGGTCCGGCGTCATCGGGTGCAGCGCGTCGCCGGCGACGCACACGTTCCCCTTGCTGATGCCCGCGAACAGGAGCGAGAGCGGCGGCCGGAACCGCAGCGGTGCGGCGGGCGCGTCGTCGCTCAGCTCGCTCCTCTCCACCAATTCCAGCGCCTCCGCGGGCACCTTGGAGCTCCTCAGTTTCGTCAGCACGTACTGCTTCATCTTGGCGCCGCTCTCAGCGACACCATCATCTGCACGTCAGTCAACGCGAGACGGTAAATGGACACTGGACATCAGGGTCAGGGCATCGCCATGGATGCAGAGAGTGGCGAGCTAGACTGACCGTCTTGGGAGGGAGACCATGTGTAGAACCAGTAGACGTCGGTGTCGTTGCAGGGGACGAAGCCGAAGCGGAAGCCGTTGCCAAAGAGCTGCAGGAACTTGGGCGGGAAGCCGTGGCCGTCGGGGTAACGCGCGAGGCCCCGCGTGGCGGAGCGCCCGGAGTGCGACGGCTTGGCGAGCCCCAGCCATCTGGCCACCACGGAGTTGATCCCGTCGCATCCGACCAGCACCCTTGCCTGGAGAGTCGAGCCGTCGGCGAGGTGGAGGATCTTGGCGCCGTCGTCGTCGCCGTCGTCGATGGAGACGATCCTGGAGGAGTAGCGGATGGTGCCCGTCGGCAGCTCCGCCGCCAGGACCTGCAGCAGCACGTCGCGCCTGACGCAGCGGAACTCGTCCCTGAAATCCACCTTCTTTGCTATCTCACCCGTGGACGCCGACATGACGCGCAGCCCCTCGATGTGCAGGTGGAGCTTCCTGATCTCGTCGCCGACGCCAAGGGCGTCGAGCGCGCGGAAGGCGTTGGGCCACGTGGCGAAGGCGAACCCCGAGGCCCGGAGCGCCGGGGACGACTCCAGCACCAGGCTCCTCACCCCTTTTCTGTGCAGCCCGAGCGCGGCGGCGAGGCCGGCGAGCCCGGCGCCCACGATCACGATGTCCTCGCCGGACTCCTCTTGCCGCTGCATGCTTGCCGCCGCTGCGGAGAGCAACGAGGTCGAGGCCACGTAATCGGCGGACTTTCGGAAGAGAGCGCCTGATTTGTTTAACACGAATCAACCAATCTAGCTAGAGCTGCTCATCGGGATTGGAGTATATACAGCTCGACAGTGAACGGAGCTTGAGGATTGACGTCATTGCTGATTATATGTAGGATTTTTGTCGTTGCCATGAATGGCGTGCGCTAGGCTCACTCGTCACAGTCGCTCGTGGTGGGTGCCCAAGCTGAATTTGCCGGAAAAGAACAGCTCGCAGTACAGCAAACAAACATGTGACGGGAAATTCCGCTGCTCCCTATCACACACTCCACCTCTATCTAGTCGATAGGCTGCGGGAGCCACACTGATTGGCCCGGCTACTTTCTAGGCCACGATTTTCGAGCATGGCGTTTTTTATCTCGGCCTCGATGGAGGCTGAATTTTTGAAAAAGATAAAAAAATTAGTTTAAAAAGAAACTGGAAAAATTGTACAAGTAAAAAGGATGTGAAGTGTATGTGTGTAAAATTTCAGAATGAAGAACGTAAGGTTCTCATTTCACCTTTCTTCCCACCACCCCTTCATCCAACCTTCCTTGTATGATAATAAATCAACTTAATTTACTTACCTTCTTAACCAGTTTCATTTTAATTTACTTACCAAACTTCGGATAAAAATATAAGGTAATATATGAGCAAAATTTGATGACCATTTATTTACACAATCGCATTATTATAGACAAGTAAATCACAAAACGACGTATTAGAAGATTTATATCCCATTGCAAAGCACGAGTATTGTTCTAGTACGAAAAAGAAAAATGCATGGTCTCAGACACTACTAGGAAAAGGCCTACTAGTGGCGCACCTGTTTTGCCTACTAATGGTGCGCTACAGGTGCGCCACTACTAGCACGACATTAGTAATTAGTATCTGGTATACTAATGGCGCACCGTGGGAGTGCGCCATTAGTATAGCCGACGGTGCGCCATTAGTATGCCTTCCAGGGGGCCATATTTACCCATGTGCTTTGGCATACTAATGGCGCACTGGTGGATGATGCGCCATTAGTGTGTTCTGGCTTACTAATGGCGCACTATGTGGTGGTGCGCCACTAGTATGAATATTAGGGATTATTTTTTTTTCTTTTCTGATATTTTCACATGTTACAAAATATATTATTGGATAGAATATAGCTAGCACCACACATCAACAGCAGATTCATCGAATACAATAGAAGATTAGTCTCCGAATACAATTCATCATATTAGTCTCCGAATTCAAAAGACCGAACAAAGATAGAACATTACAAGTCTCGAGACCGCGAGTAGCGAGTTTGTCGGAAGTAATACTAATCCTAACAAATCCTACTAATCATCATCATACAACTTCTACTCGTTATTAATAACAAGTCATACGATCATCATCTTGATAGTCATCGAACCAACCCTACTTAATTGTTCTTAGCACATGATCATCAGTATTAGGCAGAACCTAAATACCCTATTTAAGGTAAAATAGCATAAAACAATATAGACCCTGACTCTCCATTATGGAGAATGGAGATCATCATGTCTCCAATTCTTGCGCTTCGCTTTTTTTTGCTTCCAAGAACCTCCTTACGACTGTCCATACATTTTTTCCATCCTTTGATTGTCATGTCTCCACTTCTTTTAGACATCTCGTATGGACAATTGAGATTCGTAGGATGACCTGCCTGTATGTTCAAAACATTAAGACTACCTTTCTGATACATCAAATGAGGCACACAATTCTCTGGGATTATCTGTTGAAAAACATAGTAATAACTTCATAGTTAGCAATGATGTACTAGTTTTAGAAGTATGCAAAAGATGCACGGATGTCGTAATAGTAAAAAATCTTACCAGGGTATCTCCATGGTAGTTATCGTAGTTGAACACATGCACTCATGGCACGTATTGACCATAATGTTGAGGAGTTTGGTTGTAGATATTGTAATTCTCAATGTCAGTACAAAATCCGACCAGATGATTTTTCTCCTTGTAAGTTGTTAATTCGGAGCCGTCGGTGTAGTGGGTTTTGTCTACCATCTCCCGCACAATCTTTGAACAATAAAAATAAGCTGTTAACTATTTTGAAATAAACAATATAAATTAGCTAATAACTATGTTTAAGAAACTCACATAGCGGTAGAATTGGAGGCGTATCAACAAGGACCCAAATGTCCATATTGTCTTGCTCGATTTTAGGATCACCAAGATCCATGGTGACAAGCATACCCTCATCAAAACCATACATCTTGCAAAATGCTTCCCAATTTTTGCAACCAAAATGGGTTACGCTCCCAGAATTATACAGATTTACTTCAAAATCCACATCGTGATGAGTCCTTAGGTGAATTTTCTTTGTTTCAGAAATTTCATGGTCTTCAAAATCCATCCTCTCCAAGACATAGCGTCTTGCATGGCATGGGATAAGTTATACTCGAATTGTAAAAGATGAAAATTACACGTTGAAATAATTGAAGACATGCTTAATTATGAAAGTAACACTTGTCGTCGTTGTGTACCGTTTCAACTTCGAAGGTCTCCTCGAGCTTAATGTTGAAGCGTCGATCATCGTCCAGGTGAGGCATGTCGCACAGACCTCGATCATCTTGGCACCAGCCGTACTCCCCCGGGAGACTTTCGTCGTCCGATGACGACATATCCTACATTCATAATTCAAAACTACATCATCTCTTGCGTTGGGTCCAATAAGATAATCCATAATGTGGTGAAAACACGCCCTTCAAATTGGTTTTAGCTATTGGTGAATGGAGATGGTCTAAGATTTTCAGTAGTAAGAAGTGAAGTGGTAATTTTGAGAGCAAATGGTTAGGATGAGTGGTTCCTCTTTCCTGTTTACCTTTACAATAGAATATTGTTAGTCATGCACACTTGTGCATTTACAGCCAGGCCCAGTGGAGTTGGCCTAAAAACATTTCTTTCTTTAAGCCTGCTACATCCATCTCAAGTATTTATGGTCAAGGGTTAGCAGGGGCATCCAAATAGAATATGTGGTATGGGCTTTTTTAGTAGGTCATCCTACCAGATTAGGGTTTATCGATGACGAGCAACTGACATTAGTAATAACTATGAGTTGATATCACACTTCTATATGTATAACACAAGAGGCAGTTGATCCTACTTAATTAAGTACTAAGATACCCCGGCCCATGCATTAGTCGCAAGTACCCCATATGTCCTATTTTTAGCAAAGTCATGCTAAAATTCACGGAAAATTTCAGCATGACCTTTGCTGAAAATAGGACATATGGAGTACCCAAATTTGCCGGAACGGAAGTTAATCGACATTCCAGTAAACTCAAGGGCCTCTCGGGGTACCTGCAAAATCATTATCCCCGCGTAATGAAGTTGCCAATGGGTCATTTCAGAAGATCACAAGTAGCATCATCACAAGTACAGCAGCAGCAGCAGCAGTGAATACAGGCAACAGCAGCAGCAACAGGTTTATTCTTCTTCTTCATAAACATTAATTGGTGTGGGTGACTCTATCTGCCCTCTAATGACTCACTCAACTTAACAGGACAACCCACCAGCATTGTTTTGATTCCAACAGCTGCTGTAAAATACATCCAGCAAAGGTGCTCTAAAATCAGAAATACTACCCCCAAATCTTTAGCTCAATTCTGAAAATACATGGCTAGGACTACCGTAGCATTCAACCACAAGCCCAAGCCTATGCTTAACTAGGCCTAGGTCCATTAAATTCTTACAGAAACCAAGAAATGGAATCAACTCCCCTTGTTGCTGATTCAGTCATGGGAGATGCCATGTCTCAAAAATATCAAGTAGCACCATCATGTTCGATTTCAATATAAGGAATATTACAAAATTAATAGTTAAGATCCCAGGTGAGTAACACACTTTGGTCTTCTAGTTACAAAACAAAACTGACATAACTCCTTAATCACTATTTCAGCAAGCAGCAGAGGAGGTTTAAAGGAAAGGAGCATTGCTACGTCTTGAGCTTGCGTTGGTTTTCCCCGAAGAGGAAGGGATGATGCAGCAGAGTAGCATAAGTATTTCCCTCAGTTTTTGAGAACCAAGGTATCAATCCAGTAGGTGCCCATGCTCAAGTCCCTCGTACCTGCACAAAGCGATAGCTACTCGCAACCAACGCGATTAGGGGTTGTCAAGCCCTTCAAGGTCACTTACAAGAGTGAGATCTGATAGATAGAATATTTTTGGTATTTTTTATATAAAGATGCAAAGTGAAAAGTAAAAGCAAAGTAAATAGCAAAACAATATAAAAGTAATGGAGATTGATATGATGAGAATAGACCCAGGGGCCATAGATTTCACTAGTGGCTTCTCTTAAGAGCATAAGTATTGTACGGTGGGTGAACAAATTACTGTTGAGCAATTGATAGAATTGAGCATAATTATGAGAATATCTAGGCATGATCATGTATATAGGCATCACGTCCATGACAAGTAGATCGAAACGATTCTGCATCTACTACTATTACTCCACTCATCGACCGCTATCTAGCATGCATCTAGAGTATTAAGTTAAAAACAGAGTAACGCCTTAAGCAAGATGACATGATAGAGAGATAAATTCATGCAATATGAAATAAACCCCATCTTGTTATCCTCGATGGCAACGATACAATACGTGCCTTGCTGCCCCTTCTGTCACTGGGTAAGGACACCGCAAATCGAACCCAAAGCTAAGCACTTCTCCCATGGCAAGAACTACCAATCTAGTTGGCCAAACCTAACGGATAATTCGAAGAGACTTGCAAAGATAACCAATCATGCATAAAAGAATTCAGAGAAGATTCAAATATTATTCATAGATAGACTTGATCATAAACCCACAATTCATCGGTCTCAACAAACACACCGCAAAAAGAAAATTACATCGAATAGATCTCCACGAGAGAGGGGGAGAACTTTGTATTGAGATTAAAAGAGAGAGAAGAAGCCATCTAGCTACTAACTATGGACCCGAAGGTCTGAGGTAAACTACTCACACTTCATCGGAGGGGCTAGGATGATGTAGAAGCCCTTCGTGATGACGGCCCTCTTTCGGTGGAGCTCCGGAACAGGCCCCAAGATGGGATCTCTGGATACAGAAAGTTGCGGCGGTGAAATTAGGTTTTTGGCTCATGTTCTGATCGTTTGGGGGTACGTGTGTATATATAGGAGGAAGGAGTACGTCGGTGGAGCACCAAGGGGCCCACGAGGCAGGGGGCGCACCCTAAGGGGGTGCCCTCACCCTCGTGACCACCTCTTTGATCCCTTGCAGTAGGGTCCAAGTCTCCTAGATCACGTTCGGTGAGAAAATCACGTTTCCAAAGATTTTATTCCGTTTGGACTCCGTTTGATATTCCGTTTATCCGAAACACTGAAATAGGCAAAAACAACAATTCTGGGCTGGGCCTCCGGTTAATAGGTTAGTCCCAAAAATAATATAAAAGTGGAAAATAAAGCCCAATATAGTCCAAAACAGTAGATAATATAGCATGGAGCAATAAAAAATTATAGACACGTTGGAGACGTATCAAGCATATGTAGAAATACACAGCAGAAAAATACAAGAAGCCTTTGACACTCCGCTGCTCAAGGTACCTGTCGGTGTCAAAACCGGCGGATCTCGGGTAGGGGGTCCCGAACTGTGCGTCTAGGCCGGATGGTAACAGGAGGCAGGGGACACGATGTTTTACCCAGGTTCGGGCCCTCTTGATGGAGGTAAAACCCTACGTCCTGCTTGATTAATATTGATGATATGGGTGTTACAAGAGTAGATCTACCACGAGATCAGAGAGGCTAAACCCTAGAAGCTAGCCTATGGTATGATTGTATGTTATGATTGTCGTCCTACGGACTAAAACCCTTCGATTTATATAGACACCGGAGAGGGTTAGGGTTACATAAGGTTGGTTACAAAGGAGGAGATATCCATATCTGTATTACCTAGCTTGCCTTCCACGCCAAGTAGAGTCCCATCCAGACACGAGACGAAGTCTTCAATCTTGTATCTTCATAGTCTAACAGTCCGGCCAATGGAGATAGTCCGGCTGTCCGGAGACCCCCTAATCCAGGACTCCCTCAGTAGCCCCTGAACCAGGCTTCAATGACGATGAATCCAACGCGCAGTATTGTCTTCGGCATTGCAAGGCGGGTTCCTTCTCCGAATACATCACGGAAGAATTTGAATACGAGGATAGTGTCTGACCCTGCAAAATAAGTTCCGCTTCCACCGTAGAGAGAATAATATTTTCGCAGATCTAATTTGCTGGCTTGTTTTGGCTGCATGACGTTATGTCATGGCCCGGTGATTATTCGAACCGTTTCTTTTAACCAGCCCCGCACATAACGCGAGGTAGTTTTTTGACACGTCTTGTCAAAGCAGAGATCGTGTCCCCTTATTACGGGATTCTCATTAATACGGGCGTGGGTAACCCAACCGCGCCATCAATTGCGGCGCTTGGGGGATAAGCGAGTTTTACCAGGCAAGTGGGGACGCTTAGTTTCGTCCACCCATATAAAGGGATAAGGATCCACCTTTCTATCCACGCCTTCTTCCTCCTTTGTTCATCCGTTTTCGCACACTCGAGCTCTAGCGCCCAAGTCCGAACTTCCCACCTCGACCTTCTCCAATCATGTCCGGAGCGGGAGGCAAGTGGATAGTCTCCTCCGTCACAGAAGGAGACATCAAGAAACTAAGGAGAGCCGGATACCTGCCCGACGACATCGCGCACCGGCTCCCAGATGAGGGGCAGCTCATCCCCACCCCCAGGCCCCATGAGAGGGTAGTATTCCTCACCCATTTCCTCCGTGGACTGGGATTCCCTCTCCATCCATTCGTCCGGGGGCTCATGTTCTATTACGGCCTGGATTTCCATGATCTGGCCCCGAACTTCGTCCTCAACATCTCGGCGTTTATCGTCGTGTACGAGGCCTTCCTCCGCATCAAGCCCCACTTCGGCTTATGGTTGAAGACCTTCAATGTCAAGCCGAAGGTGGTGGGCGGCCGCCAAGCGGAGTGCGGAGGAGCCATGGTGGGCAAGATGCCCAACATAACATGGCTCGAGGGCTCCTTTGTGGAAACCATAAAGGGGTGGCAATCGGGGTGGTTCTATATCACCGAGCCGCGCGACCCCGCATGGGTACGGCCCCCGAGTTCCGATCTGGCATCCCCATGCGGCTCACCTCCTGGAAAGAGAAGGGCCTGTCCTGGGGTAATTCGAAAGTGCTGACCGAACTCCAAACATGTATTCAAAACATGGTGGACAAGAAGCTCAAGCTTGTCAACATAGTCCAGGTTATGCTCATCCACCGGATACTCCCGTGCCAACAACGGGAGTTCACCTAGTGGGAGTTCAATCCAGCGCAGCACCGAACTCTGAACAGGCTCTTCGACACGACTCATGAAGACGCCTGGAGGGTGCTGTTCAAAAGTGCCGAGGTCCCTCCTCCCATTACTGAGGATCGCGGATTCAGCGCGAAGCGCCAAGCCAGTGCGGTAAGCTGCTTTACCTTTCACAAGATACTTATTTTTTATATAGATTGACTCTATGCGGGATCTAAACTCCCGTACCCTTGACAGGACTGGCAGAAGATGGCCGGACAGATCGACTGTCCGGCTCCTTTGCCCGAAGGCCCCGCAGACGCTCTTCTGGCGAAGATGCTGACTCCGGGCCCTTATAAGGTGCCGGAGAAGACCAAGAAGGCCAAGGGAGCTCGAAAGAGTTCCCAACGCCAAGCGTCGTCGGACTCACCGTCCGATGACTCTGCAACGCACTCTTCCCCCGAAGACGAGGAAGAAGAAGAAGAAGATGCTCCCCCACTGACTGGGGGAGATAGAAAAAGGAAGGCCACCCCAACTGGGGGGCGAAGGGTCCAAGAAGGGAAGGACTCTCCTTCCGGACAGCTCCACCGCCGCCGACGAGGGCGACGACGAGTGGTTGCCCAGGGCCAAGCCCTCGGGGAGATCGTAAGTATTCGGATACCAAAGTAACCCATAAGATTCCTTGGTCGCACTGCTTTCCCTAATCGCCGAACATAATTACGCAGGCCGCCACGAGCCAATATCAAGGTATCATCGGACGGCTCCCTGGGCTCGTCGGACATGGATAGCGATCCAGTACCGACCGCCACCTCCCCTCATCCTGCCGACAACACCGAGGTGTTGTCTCAAGAGGCACCGGATCAAGGGAAGACATTCCCGGAGGCACGTCAAGGCGACCTTCCGGACTCCGGAAGCCGAGGGGACAGGGCCCCCGAGAGCTTCGAGTTTGGCCCTCAGCCGAACACCGTGCCGGACCCTCCAACGGTTCCGGGCTCGGGCAGGCGGTCTCCTTCTAAGAGGGGACAGACGCCTGTGCCGGTGACCTCTGTCCATCTAGAGGCACCGGACAATCTGCTGGAAGCGCTTCACAGCGCTTCCATCGACGAGGAGCACCGCACTATCATGAGTGCGGTGATCCAGAAGGTTCAGTCTGCCAAGAGCAGATTGACTGAAGCCTGTGCCAGCCTTTTAACAGGCTTTGAGGTAAGTGTTTTAAAATGTAGTAGAAATATTACCGCATAGACAGTAGCTGTAAGGACATATTTATCCCTAAGTGTATTGGTGATTGATGACAACGCATTTGCGGACTAATCGTGTGCCATGAGTTTTCGAGACACTTCTTTGCTAGGCACAAGACGATTGGGTGCCCCTCGAAGACTGACGAAGACGGCGTCTTTTCTACGTTCCTTTTTGGTGGATTTGAGTCGTAGGAAAGCCGTACTATTAAGAGGGGGTCCGCGTTGGGAAGGTTTGGGTGGAATCATCACGTACACGTCTCCTTTTATCCCCTCCTTCTTCCTTGGAACTTCCTCCGTTTTTCCTGCCTCCTTTGACTGGCTGCTGTTGTGGTTGCGGTAGTACTGCTCCTGGATCCATGATAGTACCACGCCGTGGCGCGGTAGTACCGCTGGTGCTCACGGTAGTACCGCTCCCCTGGAGCCGCACTACCGCTGCCCACCAGGCTAGTGCCTCCCCCTTGCGGTAGTAGGAGCGGATGTAATTTTTTACATCCGCACCTGCCGCTGTAGTACCACTTTCGCCGTGCGGTAGTACCGCGCTATGCGGTCAGGCAGTAGTACCGCTCCTCGGCAGTACTACTGTGTCGGGTTTTTGCTACTTCCGTTTATTTGCAGAAGTAGGCACGGAAGTTCCCCTTCCACCTGGCTGGGACTTTTGCCTTGCGGTAGTACCGCATGGGGGCGCGGTACTACCGCGCGTGCGGAAGTACCGCCCCCAGCTTGCGTCTGTTTCTGTGCTGGGGTCGCGGCAGTACCATGGGACGGTACGGTTGTACCGCACTGCCGTGCGGTAGTACCGCACGGCCTTGCGGTAGTACCGCTGGCCAGGCGCGGTAGTACCGCTGGCCGCGGGCTGGTTGGTGGGTAACGGTTGGATCTTTTCCACACACTATATAAAGGGTCTCCTTCTTCCCCGTTGACTCACCTCTTCCACCATTAAAGCTCCATTATTGCTCCAAGCTCCATTTTCGCCCGATCTCACTCCCTAGCCAACCAAACTTGTTGATTTGCTCGGGAGTGGTTGAGAAGGCCCCGATCTACACTTCCACCAAGAGATATTTGATTCCCCCCTACTAATCCCTTGCGGATCTTGTTACTCTTGGGTGTTTGAGCATCCTAGACGGTTGAGGTCACCGCGAAGCCATAGTCCATTGTGGTGAAGTTTCATGGTGTCACTGGGAGCCTCCAATTGAGTTGCGGAGATTGCCCCAACCTCGTTTGTAAAGGTTCGGTCGCCGCCTCTAAGGGCACCAATAGTGGAATCATGGCATCTCGCATTGTGTGAGGGCGTGAGGAGATTACGGTGGCCCTAGTGGCTTCTTGGGGAGCATTGTGCCTCCACACCGCTCCAATGGAGACGTACTTCCTCTCAAAGGGAAGGAACTTCGGCAACACATCCTCGTCTCCACCGTCTCCACTCTTGGTTATCTCGTGCCTTTACTTGTGTAGCTTATTTGTTTCATATATCTTGCTTGCTTGTGTTCCTATTCGTGTTGCGTCATATAGGTTGCTCATCTAGTTGCATATCTAGACAACCTACTTTGATGCAAAGTTTAAATTGCTAAAGAAAAGCTAAAAATTGTTAGTTGCCTATTCACCCCCTCTAGTCAACCATATCAATCCTTTCAATTGGTATCAGAGCCTCGTCTCTTTATTAAGGACTTTACCGTCCAAAGAGTATGGTTGATACCGTAGACGGTGCGGAGGAACACTCCGGTGTGAATCCTATCTTGTCTATGGGCGATGGGGGAACTTCGGTCTCTCGTGAGGAGTTCAATGTGGCCTTGGAGACATTGAAAACCTCCATGACGACCGAAGTTGAAAGCATGTTTACTAAATTTCTTGAGGGGCTTAAACTATCCACCGCACCATTGAAAGTGGGTGATCCCGCCATCAAGGTGTCGGATGCTATCCCCGACAAGGGGGAAGCTAGTAGTGAAAAGGATCCTTATTCTAGTGGCAAGAATGGCACCGGCATCTTTGCCCATGTGGAACCACCACTTGTTTATGGTGGACCGGCTCCTTCCACTCATTTGAATCATGCCGGTCCTCCCCCTAAGATTGTGAAAAATGAGGATTTTGACTCTTGGGTTTACCGCTTTAAACGTCATTTAAATCATGTGAACACTAACCTTTGGAGAATCATTGAAGAAGGTTTCTATCTACATGATCCAAGCAAATTCACTCCTCGAGAAGCCGCGGACAATCAATTTAATGAGAATGCTCTCTTCATCATTCAAGATGCAATTCCACCCAAGACCTACCTCATCTTCGTCCCTTCGCCTTGGCCAAAGATGCATGGCATTGTGTCATGTCTCTCTACCGGGGAAGCGCAAGCATTCAATGCTCCAACTATGAAGTGGTACAAGATGAGGACGATGAGTTTGCAATGAAGGAAGATGAAGAACCTCGTGAGCTTTATCGAAGAGTAACCAAACTCGCGGTCTCACTACGAGATCACGGGAGCAAGGACACGGATGACAATTGGATCAAGCGCAAATTCCTCAAGGCAATGATGCCCTACCACAAGGCCATGTCTTCCGTCATTCGTCAAAGACCGGACTTCCACACTTTGACCTCAAGCGAAGTGTTGGATGAGTTTGTGGCCATGAACATTTTGGATAAGACCGCCGACAATGCGGTGCTCCATTCTCAACGGGCAAAGAAGCCTAACCTTGCATTGAAGGCCAAGCTCACCGTGGAAGAAGAAGAAGAGGAAGAAGAGGAGAGCAACCCCGAAGATGCGAAGTATGCATATCATGAACACATGGCACTTGCTTCAAGGCAATTTTGGAGCAAGAAAAACTCAAGGCCCAATTTTAGCAAAAACAACTCGAGTGGCACAAGGGGCAAGCAACGTGTAAGGACTTGCTACAATTGCGGCAACGTGAGTCATTTCGTTGCGGAATGCCCGTATGAGAAGAGGGAAGACAATGGTGGATCTTGAGGAAGAGTGTGGTCTTCGTTTGGCTCTTGAGGAGTCATACAACATTGATCATGCTAAGTTAAAGAAAGATTATGATCATGCCCTCATTGTTTCTCGTGTGCTAAATTCCGAGAAGGCCAAACTCGGGTTGATCTTGCTAGACTCAAAGAGGAGTTTGATATACTTGACAAGGCCCACAAGGCCTTGAAGGGTATTCACGCTAGTCTCAAGGAGTCTCATGATCAACTCCAAGTGAAGCTAACTAAGGAGAAAGCAACTTTTCCTCATATGGTTTTAATTGTTAATGCAAATGCTACTAACCCGTGTTGTGAGCATATACATCTTGTTGAGGAAATGCGAAGTTGAAGGAGCAACTTGAGAGAGGTCTTGCAACTTGCATACAAGGCAAGAAGAACCTCAACGATCTCTTGATCAACCAAAAGGGAGGTGTGGCCAAGGAAGGGGCTGGGTACGTGCCCGACTCCAAGAACAAGAAGAAGAATGGCAAGACCAAACGACCTCCTCCCCTCATGCAAACCTTTGTGAGGGAGGGAGAGAGTGCCCCTGAGGAGAAGAAGAAGAACAATGTCAAGAAGGGCAATGCCATCCCTCTCAACAAAGCCGGCGATTTTAATCCTTCTTATGTGTTATATCGTGCTAGTGATGGGCATGTTTATGCCAAATTTGTTGGTTCTCTTCATGAATACATTGAGTGTTGGGGAACGTAGCAATAATTCAAAATTTTCCTACGTGTCACCAAGATCAATCTATGGATTCATCTAGCAACGAGGGAGGAGTGGATCTACATACCCTTGTAGATCGCGCGTGGAAGCGTTCAAGAGAACGGGGTTGATGGAGTCGTACTCGTCGTGATCCAAATCACCGATGATCCTAGCGCCGAACGGACGGCACCTCCGCGTTCAACACACGTACGGAGCAGCGACGTCTCCTCCTTCTTGATCCAGCAAGGGGGAGGAGAGGTTGATGGAGATCCAGCAGCACGACGGCATGGTGGTGGAAGTAGCGGGATTCCAACACGGCTTCGCCAAGCGCTGCGGGAGGAGGGAGATGTGTCATGGGAGGGAGAGGGAGGCGCCAGGGCTTAGGTTAGGCTGCCCTCCCTTCCCCCCACTATATATAGGGCCAAGGGAGAGGGGAGGGTGCAGCCTTGGCCCTTCCTCCAAGGAAGGGTGCGGCCAGGGAGGAGTCCATCCTCCCCAAGGCACCCAGGAGGTGCCTTCCCCCTTTAGGACTCTTCCTTTCCCTTATCTCTTGGCGCATGGGCCTCTTGGGGCTGGTGCCCTTGGCCCATATAGGCCAAGGCGCACACCCCTACATCCCATGTGGCCCCCCGGGGCAGGTGGACCCCCTTGGTGGACCCCCGGACCCCTTTCGGCACTCCCGGTACAATACCGATAATGCGCGAAACTTTTCCGGCGACCAAAACAAGACTTCCCATATATAAATCTGTACCTCCGGACCATTCCGGAACTCCTCGTGACGTCCGGGATCTCATCCGGGACTCCGAACAACTTTCGGGTTACCGCATACCAATATCTCTATAACCCTAGCGTCACCGAACCTTAAGTGTGTAGACCCTACGGGTTCGGGAACCATGCAGACATGACCGAGACATCCTCCGGTCAATAACCAACAGCGGGATCTGATACCCATGTTGGCTCCCACATGTTCCACGATGATCTCATCGGATGAACCACGATGTCAAGGACTTAATCAATCCCGTATACAATTCCCTTTGTCTATCGGTACGATACTTGCCCGAGATTCGATCGTCAGTATCCCGATACCTTGTTCAATCTCATTACCGGCAAGTCTCTTTACTCGTTCCATAACACATCATCCCGTGATCAACTCCTTGATCACATTGTGCACATTATGATGATGTCCTACCGAGTGGGCCCAGAGATACCTCTCCGTTTACACGAGTGACAAATCCCAGTCTCGATTCGTGCCGACCCAACAGACACTTTCGGCGATACCTGCAATGTACCTTTATAGCCACCCAGTTACGTTGTGACGTTTGGCACACCCAAAGTATTCCTACGGTATCCGGGAGTTGCAAAATCTCATGGTCTAAGGAAATGATACTTGACATTAGAAAAGCTTTAGCATACGAACTACATGATCTTGTGCTAGGCTTAGGATTGGGTCTTGTCCATCACATGATTCTCCTAATGATGTGATCCCGTTATCAAAGACATCCAATGTCCATGGTCAGGAAACCGTAACCATCTATTGATCAACGAGCTAGTCAACTAGAGGCTTACTAGGGACATGGTGTTGTCTATGTATCCACACATGTATCTGAGTTTCCTATCAATACAATTCTAGCATGGATAATAAACGATTATCATGAACAAGGAAATATAATAATAACTAATTTATTATTGCCTCTAGGGCATATTTCCAACAGTCTCCCACTTGCACTAGAGTCAATAATCCAGTTCACATCGATATGTGATTAACACTCAAGGTCACATCCCCATGTGACTAACACCCAAATAGTTCTGGGTTTGATCATGTTATGCTTGTGAGAGAGGTTACAGTCAACGGGTTTGAACCTTTTAGATCCGTGTGTGCTTTACAAATCTCTATGTCATCTCCTAGATGCAGCTACCACGTTCTATTTGGAGCTATTCCAAATAACTGTTCTACTATACGAATCCAATTTACTACTCAGAATAATCTGGATTAGTGTCAAAGTTTGCATCGGTGTAACCCTTTACGATGAACTCTTTTATCATCTCCATAATCGAGAAAATTCCTTCGTCCACTAGTTACTAAGGATAACTTTGACCGCTGTCCTGTGATCCATTCTTGGATCACTCTTGTACCCCTTGACTGACTCATGGCAAGGCACACTTCAGGTGCGGTACATAGCATAGCATACTGTAGAGCCTACGTCTTAAGCATAGGGGACGACCTTCGTCCTTTCTCTCTATTCTGCCTGGTCGAGCTTTAAGTCTTAACTTCATACCTTACAACTCAGGCAAGAACTCCTTCTTTGACTGATCCATCTTAAACACCTTCAACATCATGTTAAGGTATGTGCTCATTTGAAAGTACCATTAAGCGTTTTGATCTATCCTTATAGATCTTGATGCTCAATGTTCAAGTGGCTTAATCCAGGCTTTCCATTGAAAAACACTTTCCAAATAACCCTATATGCTTTCCAGAAATTCTACGTCATTTCTGATCCACAATATGTCAACAACATATACTCATCAAAAATTCTATAGTGCTCCCACTTACTTCTTTGGAAATACAAGTTTCTCATAAACTTTGTATACACCAAAATCTTTGATCATCTCATCAAAGCATACATTCCAACTCCGAGATGCTTAATCCAGTCCTTAGAAGGATTACTGGAACTTTGCATACTTATTAGCATCTTTCAAGATTGACAAAACCTTTCCGGTTGTATCACATACAACCTTTCCTCAAGAAAATCGTCGAGGAAACAATGTTTTGACATCCTATCTGCAAGATTTCATAAATAATGCAGTAATCGCTAATATAATTCCAACAGACTTTTAGCATCGCTACGTGTGAGAAAGTCCCATCGTAGTCAACTCCTTGAACTTGTCGGGAAACATCTTAACGACAAGTTGAGCTTTCTCAATGGTGACACTTACCATCATTGTCTGTCTTCCTTTTAAAATCCATATGTACCTAACAGCCTTACGACCATCAAGTAGCTCTTCCAAAGTCTACACTTTGTTTTCATACATGGATCCTCTCTCGGATTATATGGCCTCGAGCCATTTTGGAATCCAGGCCCACCATCGCTTCTCCATAGCTCGTAGGTTCATTGTTGTCTAGCAACATGACTTCCAAGATAGGATTACGTACCACTCTAAAGTAGTACGCATCCTTGTCATCCCACGAGGTTTGGTAGTGACTTGATCTGAAGTTTCATGATCACTATCATAAGCTTCCACTTCAATTGGTGTAGGTGCCACAGGAGCAACTCCCTGTGCCCTGCCACACGCTAGTTGAAGAGATGGTTCAATAACCTCATCAAGTCTCCACTATCCTCCCACTCAATTCTTTCGAGAGAAACTTTTCCTCGAGAAAGGACCCGATTCTAGAAACAATCCCTTATTGCTTTCGAATCTGAGACAGGAGGTATACCCAACTGTTTTGGGTGTCCTATGAAGATGCATTTATCCGCTTTGGGTTCGAGCTTATCAGCCTGAAACTTTTTCACATAAGCGTCGTAGCCCCAAACTTTTAAGAAATGACAGCTTAGGTTTCTCTAAACCATAGTTCATACGGTGTCATCTCATCGGAATTACGTGGTGCCCTATTTAAAGTGAATGTGGTTGTCTCTAATGCCTAACCCATAAACTATCGTGGTAATTCGATAAGAGACATCATGGTATGCATCATATCCAATAGGGTGCAGTTATGATGTTCGGACACACCATCACACTATGGTGTTCCAGGCTGTATTGGTTGTGAAACAATTTCCACAATGTCTTAATTCTGTGCCAAACTCGTAATTCAGATATTCATCTCTATGATCATATCATAGACATTTTATCCTCTTGTCACGACGATCTTTCAACTTCACCCTGAAATTACTTGAACCTTTCAATAATCCAGACTCATGATTCATCAAGTAAATATACTCAATATCTACTCAAATCATATGTGAAGTAAGAACATAACGATATCCACTACACGCCTCAGCACTCATTGGACTGCACACATCAAAATGTATTACTTCCAACAAGTTGCTTTCTAGTTCCATTTTACTGAAAACGAGGCTTTCAGTCATCTTGCCCATGTGGTATGATTTGCATGTCTCAAGTGATTCAAAATCAAGTGAGTCCAAACGGTCCCTTTGCATGGAGTTTCTTCATGCATATACACCAATAGACATGGTTCGCATGTCTCAAACTTTTCAAAAACGAGTGAGTCCAAAGATCCATCAACATGGAGCTTCTTCATGTGTTTTATACCGATATGACTTAAGTGGAAATGCCACATGTAGGTGGTACTATCATTACTATCTTATATCTTTTGGCATGAACATGTGTATCACTACGATCGAGATTCAATAAACCATTCATTTTAGGTGTAAGACCATTGAAGGTATTATTCAAATAAACAGAGTAATCATTATTCTCCTTAAATGAATAACCGTATTGCGATAGACGTAATCCAATCATGTCTATGCTCAACGCAAACACCAAATAACAATTATTTAGGTTTTAATACCAATCTCGATGGTAGAGGGAGCGTACGATATTTGATCAACCTTGGAAATACTTCCAACACATATCGTCATCTCACCTTTTAGCTAGTCTCCATTTATTCCGTAGCCTTTTGTTTCGAGTTACTAACACTTAGCAACCGAACCGGTATCTAATACCCTGGTGCTACTAGGAGTACTAGTAAAGTACACATTAACACAATGTATATCCAATATACTTCTATCGACCTTGCCAGCCTTCTCATCTACCAAGTATCTAGGGTAATTCTGCTTCAGTGACCGTTCCCCTCATTACAGAAGCACTTAGTCTCGGGTTTTGGGTTCAACCTTGGGTTTCTTCACTAGAGCAGCAACTGATTTGCCGTTTCATGAAGTATCCCTTCTTGCCCTTGCCCTTCTTGAAACTAGTGGTTTTACTAACCATCAACAATTGATGCTCCAACTTGATTTCTACTTTCGCGGTGTCAAACATCGCGAGTTGCTCAAGGATCATCATGTCTATCCCTGATATGTTATAGTTCATCACGAAGCTCTAATAGCTTGGTGGCAGTGACTATGGAGAACCATCACTGTCTCATCTGGAAGATTAACTCCCACTCGATTCTAGCGATTGTAGTACTCAGACAATCTGAGCACATGCTCAACGATTGAGATTTTCTCCCTTAGTTTGCAGGCTAAGAAAATCGTCGGAGGTCTTATACCTCTTGACGTGGGCACGAGCCTGAAATCCCAATTTAAGCCCTCGAAACATCTCATATGTTTCGCGACGTTTTAAAACGTCTTCGGTGCCTCAACTCTAAACCGTTTAACTGAACTATCACGTAGTTATCAAAATGTGTATGTCAGATGTTCGCAACATCCACAGATGACGTTCGAGGTTCAGCACACTGAGCGGTGCATTAAGGACATAAGCCTTTTACTGTCTGCATAATTGCTACTATCAACTTTCAACTAATTTTTCTCTAGGAACATATCTAAACAGTAGAACTAAAGCGCGAGCTACGACATAAATTTGCGAAGACCTTTTGACTATGTTCAGGATAATTAAGTTCATGAACTCCCACTCAGATAGACATCCCTCTAGTCATCTAAGTGATTACATGATCCGAGTCAACTAGGCCTTGTCCGATCATCACGTGAGACGGACTAGTCAACATCGGTGAACATCTTCATGTTGATCGTATCTACCATACGACTCATGCTCGACCTTTCGGTCTCTTGTGTTCCGAGGCCATGTCTGTACATGCTAGGCTTGTCAAGTCAACCTAAGTGTTTTGCATGTGTTCCGAGGCCATGTCTGTACATGCTAGGCTCGTCAACACCCGTTGTATTCGAACGTAAGAATCTATCACACCCGATCATCACGTGGTGCTTCGAAACGACGAACTTTCGCAATGGTGCACAATTAGGGGGAACACTTTCTTGAAATTTTAATGAGGGATCATCTTATTTACTACCGTCGTTCTAAGCAAATAAGATGTATAAACATGATAAACATCACATGCAATCAAATAGTGACATGATATGGCCAATATCATATTGCTCCTTTTGATCTCCATCTTCGGGGCTCCATGATCATCATCGTCACCGGCATGACACCATGATCTCCATCATCATGATCTCCATCATTGTGTCTTCATGAAGTTGTCTCGCCAACTATTACTTCTACTTCTACAGCTAACGGTTAGCAATAAAGTAAAGTAATTACATGACGTTTATGTTGACACACAGGTCATAAATAAATTAAGACAACTCCTATGGCTCCTGCCGGTTGTCATACTCATCGACATGCAAGTCGTGATTCCTATTACAAGAACATGATCAATCTCATACATCACATATCATTGATCACATTCTTCTCGGCCATATCACATCACATAGCATACCCTGCAAAAACAAGTTAGACGTCCTCTAATTGTTGTTTGCATGTTTTACGTGGCTGCTATGGGTTTCTAGCAAGAACGTTTCTTACCTACGCAAAAACCACAACGTGATATGCCAATTGCTATTTACCCTTCATAAGGACCCTTTTCATCGAATCCGATCCGACTAAAGTGGGAGAGATAGACACCCGCTAGCCACCTTATGCAACTAGTGCATGTCAGTCGGTGGAACCAGTCTCACGTAAGAGTACGTGTAAGGTCGGTCCGGGCCGCTTCATCCCACAGTGCCGCCGACTCAAGATTGGACTAGTAACGGTAAGCATACTGAACAAAATCAACGCCCACAACTACTTTGTGTTCTACTCGTGCATAGAAACTACGCATAGACCTAGCTCATGATGCCACTGTTGGGGAACGTAGCAATAATTCAAAATTTTCCTATGTGTCACCAAGATCAATCTATGGAGTCATCTAGCAACGAGGGAGGAGTGGATCTACATACCCTTGTAGATCGCGCGCGGAAGCGTTCAAGAGAACGGGGTTGATGGAGTCGTACTCGTCGTGATCCAAATCACCGATGATCCTAGCGCCGAACGGACAGCACCTCCGCGTTCAACACACGTATGGAGCAGCGACGTCTCCTCCTTCTTGATCCAGCAAGGGGGAGGAGAGGTTGATGGAGATCCAGCAGCACGACGGCGTGGTGGTGGAAGTAGCGGGATTCCAACAGGGCTTCGCCAAGCGCTGCGGGAGGAGGGAGATGTGTCATGGGAGGGAGTGGGAGGCGCCAGGGCTTAGGTTAGGCTGCCCTCCCTTCCCCCCACTATATATAGGGCCAAGGGAGAGGGGCGGGTGCAGCCTTGGCCCTTCCTCCAAGGAAGGGTGCGGCCAGGGAGGAGTCCATCCTCCCCAAGGCACCTAGGAGGTGCCTTCCCCCTTTAGGACTCTTCCTTTCCCTTATCTCTTGGCGCATGGGCCTCCTGGGGCTGGTGCCCTTGGCCCATATAGGCCAAGGCGCACACCCCTACAGCCCATGTGGCCCCCCGGGGCAGGTGGACCCCCTTGGTGGACCACCGAACACCTTTCGGCACTCCCGGTACAATACCGATAATGCGCGAAATTTTTCCGGCGACCAAAACAAGACTTTCCATATATAAATCTTTACCTCCGGACCATTCCGGAACTCCTCTGACGTCCGGGATCTCATCCGGGACTCCGAACAACTTTCGGGTTACCGCATACTAATATCTCTATAACCCTAGCATCACCGAACCTTAAGTGTGTAGACCCTACGGGTTCGGGAACCATGCAGACATGACCGAGACATCCTCCGGTCAATAACCAACAGCGGGATCTAGATACCCATGTTGGCTCCCACATGTTCCACGATGATCTCATCGGATGAACCACGATGTCAAGGACTTAATCAATCCCGTATACAATTCCCTTTGTCTATCGGTACGATACTTGCCCGAGATTCGATCGTCAGTATCTCGATACCTTGTTCAATCTCGTTACCGGCAAGTCTCTTTACTCGTTCGTAACACATCATCCCGTGGTCAACTCCTTGATCACATTGTGCACATTATGATGATGTCCTACCGAGTGGGCCTAGAGATACCTCTCCGTTTACACGGAGTGACAAATCCCAATCTCGATTCGTGCCAACCCAACAGACACTTTCGGCGATACCTGTAATGTACCTTTATAGCCACCCAGTTACGTTGTGACGTTTGGCACACCCAAAGTATTCTTATGGTATCCGGGAGTTGCACAATCTCATGGTCTAAGGAAATGATACTTGACATTAGAAAAGCTTTAGCATACGAACTACATGATCTTGTGCTAGGCTTAGTATTGGGTCTTGTCCATCACATCATTCTCCTAATGATGTGATCCCGTTATCAACGACATCCAATGTCCATGGTCAGGAAACCGTAACCATCTATTGATCAACGAGCTAGTCAACTAGAGGCTTACTAGGGACATGGTGTTGTCTATGTATCCACACATGTATCTGAGTTTCCTATCAATACAATTCTAGCATGGATAATAAACGATTATCATGAACAAGGAAATATAATAATAACTAATTTATTATTGCCTCTAGGGCATATTTCCAACATTGACTGGTCTATTTGGGTTCCAAAAACCCTTGTTTCTAACATCAAAGGACCCATTACAAAATGGGTACCTAAAACCAAGCATTGATCTCTTGTAGATGTTTGCTTCCAGTGGGGGGTCATGGTTGCTCGATAGCGGAGCTACAAATCATATGACCGGAAGCAAGGACTTGGTGGTGGACGTGCACAAGGTTCCATCTATGCCCACCAATGTCGAGTGGGGTGACGCCTCATCTTCTAAGGTATTGGGACTTGGCAAGGTGGTCATCTCTCATGATCTCACGATCGAGAAGGTCATGCTTGTTGAGTCCCTTGCATACAATTTACTTTCCGTTCGTCAACTTGCTATCATGGGCTTTGCCACTTTCTTTGATATCGATACCGTGGCCCTCTTGTGGAGGAAGACTCTTAAAGTAGCCTTTGTAGGGCATGTCGAGAACGGTCTATATGTGATTAACTTTTCGGAGCGACCCACTAAGACCGCGACATGCCTAATGGCTAAAGTTGATGTGGGATGGCTTTGGCATCGCCGTTTAGCCCTTGTCAATATGAGATCTTTGCAAAGTCTCCTCAAGGGGGACCATGTCCGTGGACTAACGAATGTTAGTTTTGCTAAAGATCATGCTTGCAGTGCCTGTATCGAAGGAAAGCTACATGAGAAGGCTCACCCTCCCACGACTATCATTTATTCAAAGAGGCCTTTGGAGCTCCTTCACATGGATCTCTTTGGGCCTCCATCCTTCAATAGTCTTGGAGGTAGGAAGTATTGCTTGGTGATTGTGGATGACTACTCAAGGTACACGTGGGTGTATTTCTTCAAGAGGAAGAGCGAGACCCAACAAACCGTCGTTGACTTTGCAAATGAAGCACAACGTCAACACAATGCAAAGATCTTGACAATAAGAAGTGACAACGGCACTGAGTTCAAGAACTACACCTTGGATGAGTTTCTTAGTGACGAGGGTATCAAGTATCAATATTCCGCACCCTACACCCCTCAACAAAACGGTGTTGCGGAGAGGAAGAACCGGATGTTGATGGATGCGGCAAGGACCATGATGGCGGAGTTCAAGTCTCCGTACAACTTTTGGGCCGAAGCCATCAACACCGCGTGTCATGCATCAAATCGGCTCTACCTCCGCAAGGGCTTGAACAAGACTCCATATGAAATACTCACCGGTAACAAGCCCAACCTCAAGTACTTCCGGGTATTCGGGTGTAAGTGTTTCATTCTCAAGAAAGGTGTCCGGTTGTCTAAATTTGAGGCTAGAGCTTATGAGGGCATATTTGTTGGTTATGCTACAAACTCTCATTCTTACCGTGTCCTCAATAAATCCACGGGACTTATTGAGGAGACGTGTAACGTGGAGTTTGATGAGAATAACGGCTCCCAAGTGGAGCAAAGTGGCACTTGTGATGTAGGTGATGAAATTCCTCCTCGAGCCATAAGAAGAATGGGTGTTGGTTTCATCCTACCCATTGAGGAACCCCTTGTGGCTGAAGGAGAAGGACAATGCTCCACTCAAGTGGAGCCATCACCAACCCAAGGCCCACACACTTCCGAAGAACAAAGTGAAGGCCCTCAACCTCATGAACAAGACCAAGGGCAAGATCATACTCAAGACGGTGTGGACACACCAAGTGATGCCCAAGGTCAAGTTCTCTCCCCCGAGCAAGTTCAAGATCAAGAACAAATTCATGACGGCGCTCAAGATGATCAAGTAACCGCTCCTCAACTCACCACCGAGGAGGAATTAGAGCGTCGTGCTGCCAAGGTCTATGAGGCGCTAGAAGATCCGGATTGGCTCAATGCCATGCACGAAGAACTCAACAACTTCGAGCGCAACAAAGTGTGGAGATTGGTGCCAAGGCCAACGGGGAACCACAATGTCATTGGAACCAAGTGGATATTCAAGAACAAGCAAGATGCCCATGGGATTATCATTCGCAACAAGGCTCGTTTGGTAGCACAAGGCTACTCCCAAGTCGAGGGTATCGACTACGGTGAAACCTTTGCTCCCGTTGCTCGTCTTGAATCCATTCGCATGTTGATTGCATATGCTTCTCATCATAACTTTAAGTTACAACAAATGGATGTGAAGAGTGCTTTTCTTAATGGTCCCATTAATGAATTGGTTTACGTCAAGCAACCCCCCGGGTTCGAGGATCCCTACTTTCCCGATCATGTGTATCAACTCGATAAGGCACTCTACGGCCTTAAACAAGCCCCACGTGCGTGGTATGACCACCTTACCGAGTTGTTACAAGACCGTGGTTTTGAAGTTGGGCTAATCGACCCCACTCTTTTTACTAAGAAGGTCAAAGGGGAGTTGTTTGTGTGCCAATTATATGTTGATGATATTATCTTTGGTTCTCCTAACAAAGCTTTCAATGAGGAATTTGCCGCTCTCATGACATCAAAGTTCGAGATGTCCATGGGAGAGTTGAAGTTCTTTCTAGGGTTCGAAGTGAAGCAAAGAAGAGAAGGAACCTTCATCAATCAATCCAAATACACTCAAGACATGCTCAGGAGACTCAAGCTAAGTGACGTCAAGCCGGCTTCCACTCCAATGCCCACCAAGTGCCAACTTGACTTAGATCCCAATGGTAAAGTGGTGGATCAAAAGGTATATCGTTCCATGATTGGATCCTTGCTTTACCTTTGTGCATCTAGACCGGACATCATGTTGAGTGTGGGAATTTGTGCACGGTTTCAAGCCGCACCTAAGGAAAGTCACTATGTGGCGGTCAAACGAATCTTTCGATATTTGGCTCATACCCCAAACTTTGGCTTATGGTACCCAAGAGGATCAAACTTCAAGCTTGTAGGGTACTCGGATTCCAATTGGGCGGGAGACAAAGTGGATAGGAAGTCCACTTTCGGAGGGTGCCAATTCCTTGGTTGATCTTTGGTAAGTTGGTCTTCCAAAAAGCAAAGTTGTGTGTCTCTCTCGTCCACCGAAGCGGAGTATGTGGCAGCCGGTAGTTGTTGTGCACAACTCTTATGGATGAGGCAAACTTTAAAGGATTATGGTGTCACCTGTGACAAAGTGCCTCTTTGGTGTGACAATGAAAGTGCCATCAAGATCTCTCTCGACCCGGTGCAACACTTCAAGACGAAGCATATTGAGATCCGGTATCACTTCATTCGGGATCACATTAGGCGAGGAGAGATCGAGCTCAACTACGTCAACACTCATGATAACCTTGCAGATATCTTCACGAAGCCCTTGGATGAAGCAAGATTTCGCGAGTTAAGGCATGAGCTAAATATCATCGATTCGAGCAATGTTGCTTGAACCCTTGCACACCTCACCATACTCAATGTGTTGTCCTATTTAGATGTAGGCATGGACATAGGGGGAGTGATGTTCTCTCAATGAACTCTCCCTCCCCCCATTATGCATAAATCAATCAAGTCTTTCACATTAGCCATGTTTGATGGTACTTGTGCTTCAAAGACGAGTTTTGGTCATGGACCCAAGGATAATTCTTCGCGGTGCCATACCAATTGACTCAAACATAGGTGGCTACGGCCACCGCCCTCTCTTTTGGAGAGGTGGTGTCTCGTGGTTGGTTCATTTGTCGTGTGCCTTTCTGGTTTTGTGTGTTGCGTGGTCTTGTGGTGTCGTGTTGGCTCGGAGTGGTTTGTGCAAAGATCCAATTTTTCACGCTCGAAACATGCATCTTCTTGAGCCCACGGTACTACCACGTCTGGGCGCGGTACTACCGCTTTGGGAGGCACGGTACTACCGCACCACAGCACAGTACTACCGCTCTGGTGCGGTACTTCGGAAGTACCGCACCGTGCGGTACTAGCATGTCTGGGCACGGTACTACCGCTCCGTCAAGGGCATGTGGGGGTTATGACTCGGGCAAGGGAGTTCCAACTCCCCATACCCATTCATTGTCTCTCTCTCCACGTCTCTCCCTCTCAAGAACGGCGCCGGAGGCCCTCGTCGGATCTCCGTCTCCGGCCACTCTCCTCGGATTCCGACCGGTGGGATCGTTCCCCACCATTTCCTCTTGCCATGGACCAAGGTTTTTCCCCAAATCCCTCTTTTTCTTGGCTGTTCTCTTGCTTCTAGGCTTTTGGGGAGAAACTTGTCGTTCTTGAGATTTTAGGCCAAATCTATGCAAGAGTAGGATGTAGGAGAGTCGTGATGCGTAGGAAACATACTTGATATGCTGTCTTGTGGTAGCTTTGTCCAACCGTAGTACCACCGTGGTTTCGCGGGCTTTCTCAGATTTGAATCAGTTCAGATCTGACGCGGTGCGGTACTACCGTGCCCGATGTGCGGTACTACCGCTTTTGCGGTACTACCGCCCGTCAGGTGCAGTACTACCGTACCGTGCGGTACTACCGCTCCGCAGACGCGGTACTACCGCGCCGGCCGCGGCGCTAAGGTCGTACTACCGCTCCTACACCCGGTACTACCGTGATCTTGCACGGTACTACCACGTCTAAGAGCCGTACTACTCTCTTAGCTCCGCAGCTCTTGGCAGTACTACCGTAGGGATCAAATCTCTCTCTAGGCATTTATCATGTGTGCTTTCTACTTGTTTCACTTGCTTTGTTGTGGTCTTTGCATTAATCTCTCTTGGCTGTTGTGGGTGTTTTTGCGTTCTGTGTCTCAGGTGGTGGCTCTCGCCGTTCCAATCCTAGTCGTGACACTGGCTCCAAGCGTCTGCGCAACCCCCAAGATGAAGCCCCATAGGGCTCCAATGCCCCCAAGCGCAATGTCAAGACCACTGCCAGCAAGCAAAAGGAACCGGCTAAGGGCATGGACGAGATTTCAACCACTGAGTATGTTGAGCGCCGGAAGATCAATCCCTATGTGAATCCTCGGGCTATCCTCAAAGGCACCGAGTTGTTCTGGACCAAGCAACAGGCTCTCATCTATCTGGATGTGATCAAGAACAAGCAGAATACCTTCATGGATGTCAAGTGGATAGACATGCATCACCTGTGGAAAGACAAGTTTCGTGACTATTTTGGAGAGGCTCTAGACTTGGTGGAGCAGTTTGCTATTGAGCCGGTGATCTCCTTTCACCTTGACTATGACCCTGAGCTTATTTGTCAGTTCTTTGCCTCAGTGTACTTTCATCCCGGGGAGGAGCGGAGGATGACCTGGATGACCAATGGACGTCAGTTGTCTGCTACATGGAAAGAGTTCATGGATCTGCTGCACATTCCTGATGACGGGCTTCACACCCCCGTTGGCGTTCGCCCCCATGCCAACTCTGAGTCTGCCAACAAGAACCAGCTTTAGCCCTTCCTTGTTGAGAAGGTACTCCCCAATGGCAAGTCATCTTGGGTGTTGAACTCCTTTCTGGATATCATGCATCGCATCTTCCGCAACACTCTGTTCCCACGCATTGGCAACAAGGACAAGGTTCATGCATATCTAGTGGACATGTTGCTCTTATGTGCAGAGGCACGTACTTCTCAGACTCAGCCACTTGATGTCAGACATCATGTGGTGTGAGCTTCGGTTTGCGGTGTTCACTCGCAAGGTACCTATCTATGGACCGTACCTGTTTCTGCTGCTCTCCACCACTTGGGAGAAGACGTATCCAGGTGATGAGTTCCTTGCTCCAGACTGGATTCGCCATGAGTCCATCAGCCTCCGCGTCAAGCCCAACTGGGCCAACACCACTACCCGTGCTGAGGCATCTTCTGCTAGGAGGGCTGCTGGTGAGGGGGAGGCTGCTGCTGCTGAGACTGCTGCTGAGGACCATGCTACTAGGTCCACCACTTCTTCCTCTGAGCCGTCATGGGCCAAGAAGCTGAAGGACAAGATGAAGACTCTCTTCTGCATGCAGGCGGGACAGTACAAGGCTCACGTGACTGACAAGGAGAGTCACCGCCGTGACAAGAAGGTGATGAGGCTCTTTGGAGAGGATGTGTCTGGCGGGTCTGAGGACGTCATCACACCTGAGGCTGCCTGGATGTCAAAGCAGGGCTACAAGTGGACCAGTTCAGAGGATGACATTGAGGAGACTATCCCCGCCGCTGAGTCTGACGAGGAGCACGAGGAGCAGTGGGACGACTTCTCTGCCTGAGCCACCCCGTGTGTGTAGGTGTCCTCTCTGCCTTTTTGGCGTCTCGATGCCAAAGGGGGAGAGAGTGTAGGGATTTGCGTTGTGTCGTGCTTGGTGTGTTTGTTTGCTTTGTCGTTTGAACCTTGTTTGCCTCGTTTGCTTTTGTTCGGTTTGTGCCTTCGAGACCTATCCTCCATATGGTGTAAGACATATGCACTCTATCTATCTTAGTTATCTTATGTCTGTACTATCTTGTCTAGTGATAAATTTGCCTTGTCTATATAATATAGGGGGAGCTCTGTTCCTAGTATTCGTGCTCATCTAGGTGGCACACATTTAGGGGAAGCCCATCTATATTATAGAGAGGAGGGGTTTGCTTTTACTTAATAGTATTTTTCCTTGTGTAAATCCCGCTTTGTCATCAATCCACCAAAAAGGGGGAGATTGTAAAGACATATTTATCCCTAAGTGTTTTGGTGATTGATGACAAAGCATTTGCGGACTAATCGTGTGCCATGAGTTTTCCAGACACTTCTTTGCTAGGCACAAGACGATTGGGTGCCCCTCGAAGACTGACGAAGACGGCGTCTTTTCTACGTTTCTTTTTGGTGGATTTTAGTCGTAGGAAAGCCGTACTATTAAGAGGGGGTCCACGTTGGAAAGGTTTGGGTGGAATCATCACGTACACGTCTCCTTTTATCCCCTCCTTCTTCCTTGGAGCTTCCTCCGTTTTTCCTGCCTCCTTTGACTGGCTGCTGTTGTGGTTGCGGTAGTACTGCTCCTGGATCAACGGTAGTACCGTAGGCATCCACGGTAGTACCGCGCCGTGGCGCGGTAGTACCGCTGGTGATCACGGTAATACCGCTCCCCTGGAGCCGCACTACCGCTGCCCACGAGGCTAGTGCCGCCCCCTTGTGGTAGTAGGAGCAGATGTAATTTTTTACATCCGCACCTGCCGCGGTAGTACCGCTTTCGCCGTGCGGTAGTACCGCGCTATGCGGTCAGGCAGTAGTACCGCCCCTCGGCAGTACTACTGTGTCGGGTTTTTGCTACTTCCGTTTATTTGCGGAAGTAGGCACGGAAGTTCCCCTTCCCCCTGGTTGGGACTTTTGCCTTGCGGTAGTACTGCATGGGGGCGCGATAGTACTGTGCGTGCGGAAGTACTGCCCCCAGCTTGCGTCTGTTTCTGTGCTGGGGTCGCGGCAGTACCGTGGGATGGTACGGTTGTACCGCACCGCTTGGTTGCAAGCAGAAGTACCGCACGGCCTTGCGGTAGTACCGCTGGCCAGGCGCGGTAGTACCGTTGGCCGCGGGCTGGTTGGTGGGTAACCGTTGGATCTTTTCCACACACTATATAAAGGGTCTCCTTCTTCCCCGTTGACTCACCTCTTCCACCATTAAAGCTCCATTATTGCTCCAAGCTCCATTTTCGCCCGATCTCACTCCCTAGCCAACCAAACTTGTTGATTTGCTCGGGAGTGGTTGAGAAGGCCCCGATCTACACTTCCACCAAGAGATATTTGATTCCCCCTACTAATCCCTTGCGGATCTTGTTACTCTTGGGTGTTTGAGCATCCTAGATGGTTGAGGTCACCGTGAAGCCATAGTCCATTGTGGTGAAGTTTCATGGTGTCATTGGGAGCCTCCAATTGAGTTGTGGAGATTGCCCCAACCTCGTTTGTAAAGGTTCGGTCGCCGCCTCCAAGGGCACCAATAGTGGAATCACGGCATCTCGCATTGTGTGAGGGCGTGAGGAGATTACGGTGGCCCTAGTGGCTTCTTGGGGAGCATTGTGCCTCCACATCGCTCCAATGGAGACGTACTTCCTCTCAAAGGGAAGGAACTTCGGCAACACATCCTCGTCTCCACCGTCTCCACTCTTGGTTATCTCGTGCCTTTACTTGTGTAGCTTATTTGTTTCATATATCTTGCTTGCTTGTGTTCCTATTCGTGTTGCATCATATAGGTTGCTCATCTAGTTGCATATCTAGACAACCTACTTTGATGCAAAGTTTAAATTGCTAAAGAAAAGCTAAAAATTGTTAGTTGCCTATTCACCCCCCCCCCTCTAGTCAACCATATCGATCCTTTCAATTGGTATCAGAGCCTCGTCTCTTTATTAAGGACTTTACCGTCCAAAGAGTATGGTTGATA
>NC_041386.1:29408995-29416301 GCF_002162155.2 Triticum dicoccoides | reverse complement strand
ATCGATCCTTTCAGTAGCCCCTGATGCTTTGTTCGGTGTTCACAAAGAAAAGCAGAACAGAGGATCAAATAATATCGCAGGAGTCTAATATAAGTATGTCAATATGCATATGCAGGCTTCGTTGCTGGCATCCGCCGCAGTAACTGCGGAGGTCGCCGTACTGAAGCAGGACCTCAAGGGGTCCAAGAAGGAGCTCGGCCTTGCCAAGAGGCAGCTCGAGGAGAACAAGGGTAAGTAATACCCCGTCTATAGATATGTATAAAAAAGGACGCGATTGCAAAATGACAGGATCATTGTATGTTTGACAGGGGCCACGACTGAGGTGGCGACCCTGAAGCAAGCGCTGACCAAGGCCGAAGATACAGCGGCCAAGGAACACACCGAGCGAGAGAAGCACGAGGCTCGGGTGGGCGAGGTGCAGCAAGAGCTCCAGGCTCTCGTGACGAAGCACGAGGCGTTGGAGCTTGACTTGAAGACGCGAGAGTCTGAGCTTGCCGCGGCCCGTGAGAGCGCAAAGAGTGCCAAGGCCGAGGCCCAGAAGGCCCTCCAAGAGATCGACACGATGAATAAGATAGCGGTGGGTAAGGCTTTCTATATGCAAAGCAAGCATGTAAAAGTAAATTACCGATTACTTACCCCGGATCCGGAGCTCTTCAGGAGCATCCGCAGATTTGGCCCGCAGTGTGTCCGATGCCACATAATTTTACCAGGCCAAGGACGGAAGCTCGACGGAGAAGTTGTTCTGGTCTTAGTATGCTGAGGCCGAACATCCGGTGCCGATGAGCGACCAGCTGAAGTAGATGGTCGAGCTACATAAGGCGGCCGATCAGGCCATGAAGGGCTTTATAGTCCGGCTGTGGCCTGGCGACGCCCTTCCGAACAGCTTCTTCAGCCTGGTGAGGCAGCTTGTGGATGCCTGCCCATGGCTGGAGCTCGTCAAGCGATCCGTCTGCATTGAAGGTGCACGCCGGGCTTCCGCCCGTGTAAAAATGCAGTGGGTCAAGCTAGACACTGTGAAGCTGATCAAGGAGGGGCCGCCGGAGGGCAAGGAGCACCGCCACCCCAAGATGTATTACGAGGGTGTTTTGTCGGGTGCCCGTCTTATCGCGGATGAGTGTTCAAAAGATGTAGTATTTGAATGAGACTTGCTCGTTTTATCCTGTATGTGTGAAAACTTGTTTCATATGCGCTATGCAACGTCTGTTTAAATTTAAAATATTACCTTCTGTTTGGCTGTTTATCCAATCTGAGAGATGGCTAGTCCTCAGCTTCTGCCCCCATGCCACGAGTGCTGGGGTGTTCGGGATAAACCTGAGCACTCTTGTTCCCGTATTTGGGTCCTTCGAGGGAGGTGCTCAGCACAACGAACAAGGCAACCGGACTAATAATGCTTTATCACTCTCACTTAGCCATAGAATTTTATAATTTTAAATTTCGGCGAAGCCCCTGGTATTCGGAAGGCCGAATTCGGGGCGCGATACACGCCTATAAGCCGGACTGGGCCGGCCCCTCGCCCTAAGCGGCATAAGTCTTTAGGGACTCGAAAAAAACCTCGCCGAACAGCGACTAGTCTCTCGCCTTATCATGACAGTCAGATTTAGCTTTCTCTACTGAGGTGCTCAGCCTGGCAGAACCGGGGCACAATCGCAGTAGTTCTCCTAGCGCTACCTTAGCCGATAGAGCAGAATGTAAGGTAGCAAAACATAGGAGTCGGGCAAACCCCACATTTGACCAAAGACATGATTCAGAGCTGATGCATATAATGCTATAAGTTCGGGGTGCCGCACTTGTGAAAGTGTTCGGACTTTTCACACCGCATTGTGGGGTACGTAAGCCCCTGGTGTATTGGCCGTACCAGAGTGTACGGTTGCAAGGCGTCATTAATGAACATATATATATATATATATATATATATATATATATATATATAACAAGAATGCAATAATAGTCGTAATGTCATGCATTGTTTATTGAAAAATTGCGTTAAAGCGGAGTGATACAGATAGTGCGATAAGCAAAGAGTAGGACTATGTCCCTTCCAAGGGCAAGCTGAGGAATGATATGAAATCGAATATTTCGCTCATTACTGTAATCAACCTGGGAATTCCGTGGTATAACGTAGTTGTCTGCCTCCTTGGTTGCTGCATCATGTGTTCGGCAATAGTGCTATCGGACAGTGTTTCTAGAGATTAAGGTCCTGAAAGAAAAAGAAAAATAACCGAACGGGAAGCCCCTAGTGCGGTTTAGGCCGCGTCTTGGGGCGTGTCGCAGTTGTGCCCCCCTCCCCACCTGTGCCCATGGTATTTTTAATGCGTAATTATGTACGCGCGGCACGAGTTTCGCCGCTGGGCTGGGATTGGGGTGGCCATCGTATTGCTACGCGAGCTCAGATCGCGCCACGCGGTCTATTTGCCGATTGCCCCGAGCGCACTTGAAGGTGTCCGGGCTTTGAAACGCCGAACTGGTTGATTGCCTTGAGAGGCTGCTTTGCGCTTCTGCTGCGAGGGCCGCGGTGTGCTCCTCTGTTCGGAGGGAGCGCTCTGTGTTTCCATTGACTGTAATGACTCCACGAGGTCCTGGCATCTTGAGCTTGAGGTATGCATAATGCGGTACCGCATTGAATCTAGCAAATGTGGTTCGCCCGAGCAACGCATGATAACCACTGCGGAACGGAACTATATCGAAGATTAACTCTTTGCTTCGGAAGTTATCCGGGGATCCGAAGACCACCTCCAGTGTAATTGAGCTTGTGCAATGGGCCTCTACGCCTAGAATGACGCCCTTAAAGGTCATTTTTGTGGGTTTGATCCTTGAGGGTTCTATACCCATTTTGTGCACTGTGTCCTGATAAAGCAGGTTCAGGATGCCGCCGCCGTCCATAAGGACTCGAGTGAGGTGAAATCCATCGATGATTGGGTCTAGGACCAGCGCGGCAAATCCGCCATGACGGATACTAGTGGGGTGGTCCCTGCGATCGAAGGTGATCGGGCAGGAGGACCAAGGGTTGAACTTTGGGGCGACTGGCTCCAACGCATATATGTCCCTGAGCGCACGCTTCCGCTCCCTCTTGGGGATGTGGGTTGCATATATCATGTTCATCGTCCGCACTTGCGGGGGAAAGCTCTTCTATCCTCCAGTGTGCGGCTGCCGGGGTTCCTCCTCGTCATCGCTATGCGGCCCCTTGTCCTTGTTTTCGGCAATTAACTTGCCGGCCTGCTTGAACACCCAACAATCCCTGTTGGTGTGATTGGCTGGCTTGTCTGGGGTGCCGCGTATTTGACACGAGCGATCGAGTATATGGTCCAAGCTGGACGGACCCGGCGTACTTTGTTTGAATGGCTTTTTCCGCTGACCGGGTTTAGAGCCTTTGAATCCGGCATTGACTGCCATATCCTTAGTATTTTCGCTGTTAATGCGGTGCTTATGCTTGTTGCGACGTGACCTGCTATTGTTGTCCTTGGTATCTGAGGTACCATGGTTCTTTGACATGTTATTACTGCGAGCCAGCCAGCTGTCTTCTCCCACGCAAAAGCGGGTCATGAATGTCGTGAGAGCTGCCACAGATTTTGGCTTTTCCTGACCAAGGTGCCGGGCTAGCCACTCGTCTCAGATGTTGTGCTTGAAAGCCGCTAAGGCCTCCGCATCCGGACAGTCGACGATTTGATTTTTCTTTGTAAGGAACCGAGTCCAAAATTGCCTGGCCGACTCTTATGGCTGCTGAATTATGTGGCTCAAATCATCGGTGTCTGGTGGTCGCACATAAGTGCCCTGAAAGTTGTCGAGGAATGCGGCTTCCAGATCTTCCCAACAGCTAATGGAGTCCGCTGGCAAGCTGTTAAGCCAATGCCATGCTGATCCTTTGAGCTTTAGTGGGAGGTATTTGATGGCGTGTAAGTCATCACCGCGGGCCATGTGGATGTGGAGGAGGAAGTCCTCAATCCATACTGCGGGATCTGTTGTGCCGTCGTATGATTCAATGTTTACAGGTTTGAAACCTTCTGGGAATTGATGTTCCATTACTTCGTCTGTGAAGCATAAGGGGTGTGTGGCGCCTCTGTATTGGGCTATATCTCGACGCAGCTCGAATGGATCTTGCCCGCTGTGTTCGGCCCGGCCAGATTTGCTTTTACTGTATTCGGCGCGACGTTTATCGTCTCGCAGAGTGGTGCGCCCTCGTGATCCGTAGATCGATCTTGAATGCTTTGCCTTGTCCTCCAATATGTCTTGCAGGTCTAGCATATCTCCCCATGCCTTTTTATTTGAATGGCGTTGGGGTGGAGGCTGAGCTTTTGGCTGGAATGCCTCCCTATCGCGGCCATGAGGTGGTCGATCAGCCGTGTCATACGCTTCTTCCTCTAGTCGGGTAGTAACCTGCGCCTTGGGTAACTCTTGGAGGGGCGCTCGAGTTTATATTCCTCGGTCGCGAGGACTTCAGTCCATTTGTCAGCTAGCAGATCTTGATCAGCTTGAAGCTGCTGCTGCTTTTTCTTCAGGCTATTTGCTGTGGCCATAAGCCGGCGCTTGAAGCGATCTTGTTCGACGGGATCCTCTAGGACGGAGAATTCATCATCACCGAGGCTTGCCTCGTCTTTGGAGGGGGGGTGTAATTATCATCCTCCTCCTCTCCATCTGCCGCTCTCTCAGGAGAGCTGGCTCCTTCATCCTCCTGCTCTAAATCTTGCTGGAGGGGATTGTTGTTGTCTTCGGCACTGTCCGGAGTATTATTATCTCCTGTGCCGGTATCACCACTTTTTCTTTGGCGGGACTTAGAGCGGCGCCGCTGACGTCGGCGCTTGGGTTGCTTCTTGGAGGGGTCATCCTCCGCTATCTCGTCGCCATTGCCTTCATTGGGTGTATCCACCATGTATATGTCATATGACGAGGTGGCTTTCCAGTGCCCTATAGGTGCTGGTTCATGTTCGTCTCCTACATCGTCGTCCATACCGTCAATGTCTTTGGAGTCAAAGTCGAGCATGTCGGTTAAATCATCGACAGTGGCTACGAAGTGGGTGGTGGGTGGGTGTCGAATTTCTTCGTCGTCTGCATCCCAATCATGTTGGCCATAATCCGGCCAGGGCTCTCCTGACAAATAGAGAGACCTTAGTGAATTCAGAATGTCGCCAAAGGGCGAGTGATGAAAGATATCTACAGCGGTGAATTCCATGATCGGCGCCCAATCGGATTCGATTGGCAGGGGCGCGGGCGGTGCGGAGTCAGAAAAAGAGTCCGACACCTTGGAGTCACGGGCTGCGCAGAGGATTATGCTGGTGTTTGGCTCGATCGCTGCTGAGACTACAGCCCCTGAGGCGGTGTCTAACCACCTGTCCTCGATTGGCACAGCTGGCTCCGAGCTAAGGGTCGGAGCTAGTGCGGGTGCGGCCTCTGGGGTACTGTTCGGCAGCAGAGCTAGGTCATACCCATCGCGACAGTGCGGCGCGCCCGGCTGTGGCTCGAATCCGTCGAAGATCAAGTCTCCGCGGATGTCGGACATGTAGTTCAAACTTCCAAATCTGACCTGATGGCCAGGGGCGTAGCTTTCAATCTGCTCCAGATGGCCAAGCGAATTAGCCTGCAGTGCAAAGCCACCGAATACGAAGATCTGCCCGGGGAGAAAAGTCTCACCCTGGACTGCATCGCTATCGATGATAGTAGGATCCATCAAGCCTAACGGCGACGACACAGAGGAACTCTTAATGAAAGCACCAATGTCGGTGTCAAACCCGGCGGATCTCGGGTAGGGGGTCCCGAACTGTGCGTCTAGGCCGGATGGTAACAGGAGGCAGGGGACACGATGTTTTACCCAGGTTCGAGCCCTCTTGATGGAGGTAAAACCATATGTCCTGCTTGATTAATATTGATGATATGGGTGTTACAAGAGTAGATCTACCACGAGATCAGAGAGGCTAAACCCTAGAAGCTAGCCTATGGTATGATTGTATGTTATGATTGTTCTCCTACGGACTAAAACCCTTCGGTTATATAGACATCGAAGAGGGTTAGGGTTACACAAGGTCGGCTACAAAGGAGGAGATATCCATATCCGTATTGCCTAGCTTGCCTTCCACGCCAAGTAGAGTCCCATCCGGACACGAGACGAAGTCTTCAATCTTGTATCTTCATAGTCTAACAGTCCGGCCAATGGAGATAGTCCGGCTGTCTGGAGACCCCCTAATCCAGGACTCCCTCAGTACCACTACCCCATGCACATGTATTTGGGTAAGCAACAGAGCAGAGGAGGATGCCATTTAATCAGGTAAATGGTGCATCTACAAATTCTTTTCTCCTAGGAACTAGAAGAAAATCTCAGTCACTCAAATGGACACACAGGGCAACAAAACTAGTGCCTAAACTAAACTAACTAATTAGACTAACTAATTAAACTAGTCCCTAAACAAGGAGCCTAAACTAACTAATTAACTAACTAACTAATTAGACTAACTAACTAACTAATTAGACTAACTAACTAAACTAGTGCCTAAACTAAACTAACTAATTAGACTAACTAACTAAATTGGAAGAAAATCTCAGTCAGTGAAATGCAACAACAGTTAGTAGCAGAGGAGAGCGGGATGAGCGAGCAGCAGGGCAGCCCGGAGGGAGGGGGGAAGGGGGCGAGGGAGGAGCTCACCGCGGTGGCGACGGCGAGATGGGGAGCAGCGGTGGCGACGGCGAGCGGAGGCAGAAGAAGTGCTTGGGCCTCCTCTCCTGGTGGACGCGGGCCTCCTCCTCCTATTGCTCCGGGGGCTGGCAGTCGTGGCGGCAGGCCGTCGGCAGTGAGGACCGAGATGGCGAGGCGGAGCACGGGGGTCGTCGGGGCGGGTGTGGAGCGAGGGGGGAGTGGATCTGGCGAGGGAGAGACGAAGGGATCGGGCGAATTAGCTAGGGGGAAGATTACTAATGGCGCGGCCCCTAGCGGTGCGCCATTAGTATGTTTTTTTATAGCAATGGCGCACCCCCGAGCGGTGTGCCATAAGTAATCTTTTTTTAGATAGCAATGGCGCACCAGCCAGCGGTGCGCCATAAGTACATTTCTATTTTTATTATTTTATGTTGCATCTAATATTTTTTTAGAAAATGAATATGAATATGAAACAGTAATAAATTTTTATAAAAATAGTAATAATTTTTTTAAGAATATCATCAAATTTGTTATTTGAAAATATTTATGAATATAAAAAATATCATCAAATTTTTTATTATTTTTTGTTGCATTCATTAAATTTGTTATTTGAAAATATCATCCAATTTGTTATTTGAAAATATAATCAAATTTGTTTTTTTGGATTTTTAGTTGCATTCATTTGTG